>NC_091748.1:77228169-77235669 GCF_043380555.1 Nothobranchius furzeri
GTGTTACATGTGTTACATCTGTAACAGCTTTTAAAGGTGTTACAGATGTTATAGGTATTACAGCTTTTATAGGTATTACATGTGTTTACTCTGTTACAGCTGTTGAAGGTGTTAAAGTATTACAGCTGCTATAGGTGTTACATGTATTACATCTGTAACATTCTTTAAAGGTGTTACAGATGTTATAGGTATTACAGCTTTTATAGGTATTGCAGGTGTTTACTCTGTTACAGCGGTTACATGTGTAACGACTGTTACAGATGTTTTACAGTATAACAGGAGTTACAGGTATTACAGCTTTTATAGGTATTACATGTGTTTACTCTGTTACAGCTGTTGAAGGTGTTAAAGTATTACAGCTGTTATAGGTGTTACATGTGTTACATCTGTAACAGCTTTTACAGGTATTGCAGGTGTTTACTCTGTTACAGCTGTTACATGTGTAACAACTGTTACAGATGTTTTACAGTATTACAGGTGTTACAGGTATTACAGCTTTTATAGGTATTACATGTGTTTACTCTGTTACAGCTGTTGAAGGTGTTAAAGGTATTACAGCTGCTATAGGTGTTACATGTGTTACATCTGTATCGACTTTTATAGGTATTGCAGGTGTTTACTCTGTTACAGCTGTTACATGTGTAACAACTGTTACAGATGTTTTACAGTATTACAGCTGTTACAGGTGCGACCGGGAAACTTTAGAACAATAGGTGCATTATTTGGGGAGAGATCAGTTCGCTGCTTCCCTCTTCTCACAACATCACTTCCTTCTTCAGTCCAGAACTTCCTTGTTGGTCTTCAGTCACATGATGCAAATTAGCTTCAGCAGACCTGGAGAGATCTTCTTCACACCTGTGTTTTTATTTTTGTTCACTTTGCGTTTTCTCAACAGGAAACATTATTCAGGTCTGATTCTCTGCATTAAGCCCAGATCAGATGAACTGACACAAAAATTATTTTTGATGTCATATTTACTAACCGGGAGGGGGGGGGGGGGTGTGCGCGCGCACACACACACACAAGGTGCGTTTATAGGACACACCATTCCGGTATTACCGCAATGGCACGTCTATAAACGCGCCATGCCGGCACGGCGTTGCGGGAATATTGCGGCATTCGTTCCGCCTCGCTTGGTAGTAATATTGCTGCATCAGTCCCTCGCTTCTGATGGCTAAACGCATGTCAGCCCCGCTAATCCCTTTGGAGCGACTGTAGGTCTTTACGAGTATTCAGTAAGTACCTGTAGTCTGGAATGTGGTACTGTTGCATCCTTTTGTTCAGATCAGCAAAATTAAAAATAATTAATGAATTAATTTTATAAGATGCTAAAATCAGAGAACAAATCAGTAAAGAGGTCATGTGGTTAAGATAATTTCCTGAAAAGCCTTTATTTGGGTTAGGGTTCTCATCTGACATCTACAAACTCTTCTGAGCAGAGCTGTTGACCTACGAAGAAGACAGAATCATTTAGGATAAATATAAATACAGAAACAACCAGCAGAAGAAGACAATGACACATCACCTCTTGACCCTCAGCTTCAGCTGTGAAAAGCCTCCTCGGAGTTCTGAACCCTTCCGGCAGAACGAACGTCATTCCAAAGGTTTGTGGTACTAGCGTTTTCATTCTGAACTCCTGGGATTCCACAGGGATTATACACGGGCACTTTATGAAATAACATATAGAAAATAAGTCTAAGAGGAAGCAGATAAAAGTGGTGTTCTGTATTCTATATGTCATGGAGGCTGTGAGACCTCCGAGACATCTGCTGGAACCAGACTCCTCTGCTAAATCTGCCTTCTTAACACACAATCACCCAGCTCAGCATTCAGGAAGTGAATCCAGCATCTGGTCTTTGTCAGACCAGGATTTCAGCAGGTGACAGCCGGTTTCACCCTCGCTGATCTGCTGCAGAGTGGCGCTCGCTCGGTTAAAGAAAAGCCTACTCCAAACTGCTAACGAGGGCATTCTGCGGCCGAATGAACTCTCCCCAAACAGAGCATGTAGCGAATAATTCAACACCAACTACTAACAGATGCCGGCACAATGTAATCTTCATATGGATCCGATTTGGAACCAAACCCAACATTTTGGCACATCCTGTTTAAGGCAATCCGTGTGTGAGGAGATGCAGCAGAGACGGTCAGGAGGAGCGGGCTACGAAGCTCAAAATGAGCCGTGACGGAGTGTGACACTCGATCTAAGAGCATTAGAGGACTGTTTCAGAGATTAAATGACAAAATAATTTACATCCATCCTCAGCGGAGCCCACGAGCTAGCTCTGAGAAGGGACCTACGGGACTCTGCGGGGACACGAAGACAGAATATGATGTTTTATCATCAGTAAAATAAAAATTAGTCCAAAACAAGACAAATACAAGAATGTTATGTGTTAATATCTCTGTCAGTGTTCCTCGAGGCAGCTGTGGCTACATAGTAGCTCATCACCCTCATTGTGCCTTAACCCTAACCCTAACCCTAACCCATCTGCGTCGGGACAGACCCTAATCCGTCCTTACGAGGGCTCTCCAGCAGGCTCTCAAGGTCAGATGGAGCCGAGCTCTCTTTTCTAAACATACGTCCAAAGAGACGAAGAACGCAAGCTTGTGATTGGTCAGGATGCAGTTGTTGTTGACGGCACTGCCATTGCGGCCTCAAAAACATAAAGTGAGCCGATCGCGGACGAACTCTAGAAATATGAACGCTTTATTCACCCGTGACTGGAGGAGTAAACAGATACGCAGCGAGCGTTTTATTCGTGGAAGGAAATGACGGGAAACGTGGGTTTAGAGGTGGCGAGAGCATGAAGGGGTGGATGAGAATGAGAGATAAATTTTTCCGTGTTAAAAGTCTCTTAAATACCAAATTCACAATATAAATATAATTTTAAACGCATCATCTTGTTCTGGATACACGAAAGGTTAGCCCAGAACAGCGCTACGCCCTCTGATGTCCTGGCGGGGAACTGCTTTGCAACATTCCCCAGGAGACGGAGAGATCCGAATAAAAAATGTCTCCGTCAATGCGCACATGTATTTCTTCTGTAAGTACCCATGTAAATACCACGTAAGTACCATTTAAGTACACCTGTAAGTACCCATGTCAATACCTCTGTTACTACCCATGCAAGTACCCATGTTGATACCCCGTCTGTACTAGGGGTCGACTGATTTATCGGTTGGCTGATTAATCAAGCCAATATTTAGCATTTTTTCATCATCGGCATCGGACATTAAGCCTCTTTAGTAGAGCCGATTTAAAGTCAGGCACCTCCGCGGGCAGCCCGCTGTTACTGGAAGCCGGTGGAGGACCCCAATCCAATACATTAGGAGTACTTACCTCTGAGTAAAAGGTAAGGCTTCTCTTTGGCGTTTCAAAACCCTATAGCTGTGTGTTTAGTGTGAATTAAAAGTAAAACATGAAATACAACTTTGCTGAGTGAAAGAAAAAACGAGCCGCAAGAACCGCCGCTAACCGGCGGCATGCTGCTAATGCTAGGCTAGCTTGTTGTCAACTTTAGAGACCGTCTTAAACTCTCAGCTGTTTTTTTCCCTAACATGTTAGCTCCAGTTTTACATCCATGAAAACAATAATTAAGGCTGGTTGATATTGTGCATGCTACGAATTGTATTACATACTTGGTTGTTGGAGGAATAAGAAAGTTACAGAAGATTTTTGTTTGCTAATGGTAATTTTAATATTGCATTTTGTATTGACCATTTAGTTGTATACTGTATAATTCTAGTTATACAAGTATTGGGGGCTGGAATGTTGGCCAAGTTTATTGAGGGTTTGAAAGCCATTAGTTTTATTATTTCATGCTTTTGTTTAACAGTAGAAACATATTATAAGTCTGACTTCTACCTGAACCTTTACCTGATTTATGTATTTATTTAATTACTTTTGTCAGTTTGTGAACTTTTGGACCCTCCCATTCATTCCATATATTCTCACTCCCAGCGCATCAAAAACAAACGCTTGGTCAGCCACCCTCCGCCTCAGACCCTTGACGCCAAAAGTGCCCTTTTTTGTTACTTATGTGCAAAAAGGGGTTTTCCCCTTTTCTGACTGCAGATCCCAATGCAGCGTAGAACTGACGCGATGGGAAGTCCGCAGCCAGGGCACCAAACAAGCTCAATGTACCTCACCCTAACCTTATCCTCTTATTTAACCTTCCCCTCACCCCTATCCTAACCGTAACCATCTTGCTAGCGAACACGTTAGTGATGTGTCAGTCGCTCTTAAAGCCGGCTCTATGAAGCGAACGGCGGGAGCCGCCTCGTCATTGGTCGGGTTTGGACCGAGCCAACGCGAGGGGGAGGTTTCAACTACCACGGTGGAGGTTAAAAGTAGAGGGTATGTGTAACTCCAGATGGTATGTTCTAACGTTCCCCATTCCTGGGCGGCAAATATGGAAATTCAGTCAGAATGCATGGGAAACAAACGCTTGATCACAGTGAGAGTAACGTTTTAGGTAGCAAGAGGGTTAAGGTTAGGATGAGGGTGAGAGGAAGGTTATAATAGTGAAACGTTAAGGTTTAGGTGCGGTTAAATGAGCTGGTTCGGTGCCGCATCAGCGGACATCCCATCACGTCAGTTTTACGCTGCATTGGGATCTGCAGTCAGGAAACCCCTTTTCACACATAAGTAACAAAAAATGGCACTTTTGGTGTCTGGGGTCTGAGACGGAGGGTGGCTGACCAAGCGTTTGTTTTTGACGCGCTGGGAGTGAGAATGTGTTGATTAATTAGGTACATAAGGAGCAAGCAGGGTTTTTATTTTTGTTTGTCAGACGTCAGCTGGAGGTGACCGGGGGGGGGGGCTAATGATTTTTTGACCACTTTACAGAGACTTTATTAGTTGGTTTCAGTTGGATTTTGTGGATTGCTGGATGATTTAGTTACAATTTTGTAAGAAATAAAAGGATTATATTTTTGAAGAACTGAAGTCTAGAATGCGTGCAAATCCTAAACCCACCTGTTGCCAGCCAGGGCCTTTTTTCTTTTGGGTTATTTCTCCTAACTCAGGTTCAGATCATTTCTGTTTACACCTTAAATTTAGGCAGAAACGGGACATAAAAAGATAAACAAGCTGACTTTGCTTAATACGTCCGTGCCTTGGAGAACATTTGTCTTTGTAATGTTTGGGCGTGTGTTAAAGTTACTTAGTTGATGCTAACCTAGGCTAATTGCTAAGCGCTTTGCTGAGACGTGTGTTAATGTCTGTAATGTATTTTTCTGTTTCTGTATATTGTAGTTATGTTATTAAAACATTTATAAAGATCTTCATTTAAGAAAAGCAAGCCATGGTGTTCGCTTTAGTTGGTTGTAGGCTGGCTACTTGTCATTCACAAGTTGTGCCAAATTAAACTAAAAGATCTCAAAAACTAAACCTCAGATCTGCCGTACTTTGGCCTTTTGAGAGAAAGGAGACGAAGCCTATGGTGGCTCAATTTGAGCCGATAATATCGGCTATGCTACCTTTAAGACATTTAGAAATGATTAATTACTTGCAACTCACTAAAAAGAAATTCAACTCAGAAGGAAATTTCGGGTTCTTGGTGAATGTTAAAAATCCCGAGATTTTAAAATTCCTACAGGATGTGCTATCAGTCCCCGCGTCTCCATTTCCTTTGAGGTCCCCGATGCCATACTCCAACTCCAATAAAGCAGAGGAGACATAAAAACAATCCTCAGAAATGTGGAGGTGAGAGACAAACAGAGAGCCATCATGGTCCATAAAGCACAGAAGCTGTAAAAAGCCCCTAGAGCCGGCATTTAACGCAACGGAATTCTGGAATCACGGTAAAGCCTTTCAATAAATCACAGCGCACCCCACGATGCATCAGGGCACACACACACACACACACACACGTACACACACACGTACACACACACACACACGTACACACACACACACACACACACGCGCACACACACACACACACACACACGCGCACACACACGCGCACACACACGTACACACACACACACACACACACACACACACACACGTACACACACACGTACACACACACACACGCACACGCGCACACACACACACACACACACACACACACACACACACACACACACACACACACACACACGCACACGCGCACACACACACATGCGCGCGCACACACACACACACGCACACACACCGACACACACGCACACACACCGACACACACGCACACACACACACACACACACGCACACACACACACACACACACGCGCACACACGCGCACACACACACACACACACACGCGCACACACGCACACACACACACGCGCGCGCGCGCACACACACACACACACGTACACACACACACACACACACACACACGCGCACACACACCGACACACACGCACACACGCGCGCGTGCACACACACACACGCACACACACACACGCACACACACGCACGCACACACACACACACACACACACACACACACGCACACACGTACACACAGACACAGACACACACACACACGCACGCACACACACGCACGCACACACACACACACACACACACACGCACACACGTACACACAGACACAGACACACACACACACGCACGCACACACGTATACACACACACACACACATAGGTGGAAGAACATCCCTTATGGGATTGTTTATGTATTTATTCCGGACTGAAATTCTTCCCACTTACAGGATCAAAGACCCCTCTTCCCATCTCCCTCTCAGCGGGATGCATGCTGGGAAGCAGTGATGTGGTTTTGGAAGTCCAGTAGCGTCTCTTATTTGTACAGTAGCGGACAAGAGCCTGCAAACGCAGGGACATCAAAGGGAATCAGATAAAGCGTCCGAGGACGTCATGAGAGTCTGGAGCCCTTGGTCTCTCCGTGTCCCTCTGCTGAACCAGATGTTCCGACCAGACCCAGATGTTCTGATCTCTGACACCGCTGGGATTCTGGAGGATCGTTCTTTTTTATATAAAAACTGAAGCAGTACAAAAGCAGGGATGAGCGGAAACCGGGATGAAACTGGGGACACTATGGTCCATCTGCAGGAACGTGCAGGCAAACATGCTCTCAGTGCCAACAGGTGTGTGTGAGTGTGTATGCAGGTGGGGACACACCCGCAGCGGCTGCTTTAACCTACACTCACACATCTGTCACTGGTCAATTTCTAACACACCTCCGTCTGCATCGCCTGAACTTATTACTTCCTCTAGAGCACAAAAGGCCCTCAGTTTCAGCTGGAAGGAAGTGAGGACGGCGGGAGAGGCAGACGTGAAATCAGAGACCGTGGGGCTCAGAGTGTGTGACTGCTGTTATACGAACCGTTGTGGTCCTTATTACCCATGTTCTGTTGTAATAACAGCTTAACTGAGTTTGATAAGATGTGTGGAACCACAGATCAGGTCAGATATGACCGGGATGACGATCCGGGACAGTAATCAAGACACTTCATTTGTTCTGATTAAACATTAAATGTTATTTTCTAGCTGCTGCTGCAAACTCA
>NC_091748.1:77240669-77295669 GCF_043380555.1 Nothobranchius furzeri
AGAAAAACTTTATCTAAGAGAAAGGTCTCTGTTTACTGATCAGGACCAGGATTAGCAGAGCGGGGGGGGGGGGGGGGGGGGGGGGGATAGTGGGATACAGCCCAGGTGTAAAAAATATCTTTTTTTTATTGTATCCATGTCATAAAGAAATAACAAGAGGAAAGTCATCTTTTGACTTTTGGTTTTGAGTTGAAAATGGAAGAACGAACGACGGACGGATAAGGAGATCCAGAAGTCAGTGGGGGGTGTTTGTAAATGGTTTCCAGTTAAGGAGCTGGAGAGTGACTGGGATGAGGAGTTTCTGGGCGTGACTCAGTCTTAGAGAGGGAAATGTGGAAAAAAAAAATCTCATGTATACATTTGACAATTGGTTGTGAAATGAACCTTTAACTGCAGTAGTGTGGCCACGATTAGTCGATCCACCATGATGATGTCGACACTAAATGTAGTCAGATTGGGGGGGGGTCATTCCTCCCCACCACACCACGCCCGGTCTCATTGTCATTGCTCAGTGAGTTGTTGTTTGTTATTGGACTTCCGTACTCGTCATGGATCGTCCATAACGAACACCATGTTCAGACATAAAGGTGTCCATATGTGCTCTCGGCACCAGGATACCTTAGGCCGCAGCTCCATGATCAACTTTGGTTTTGTCTCATCTGATCTTGGTCTTGGACACTCAGGTGAAGAGACTGACCACTACCTGGTGGTGAGCTGAATCCGATGGTGGGGGAGAATGCCGGTCAGACCTGGCAGGTCCAAATTGAGGGTCTTCTGGGAACGTCTGGCGGAGTCTACTGTCAGAAGTTTCAATTCCAACCTCCGACAGAATTTCCTAAATGTTCTATGGGAGGAAGGGGACATTGAGTCTGAGTAGGCCGACATTGCCGAGGCGGCCGACTGGAGCAGCGGCCGCAGTGTCGTCTGTGCCTGTCATGGTGGCAGTTATCGAACCTGCTGGTGCACACTGACGGTTAGAGAGGCCTTCCAGCTGAAGAAAGGTCTTTTTGGCCCGTGGGAATCCATAGGGAGCTGATGGGTACCGGTAGGCCAAGGGGCATGTGGCTTGGGTGGTCGCAGAGGCAAAATCCCGGGTATGGGAGGAGTTTGGTGAGACCTTGGAGGAAGACGTCCCTACGGCTTCAAGGAGATTCTGGTTCATCATCCGGCGCCTCAAGAGGGAAAAGCAGTGCACTGCCAACACTGTTTAAAGTGGGGACGGTGTGCTGCTAACCTCAACTCGGGATGTTGTGGATTGGTGGGCGAAGTAATTAGAAGACCTCCTCAGTCCCACCATCAGGTCTTCTAGTGAGAAAGAAGAGTCCGGAGGAGGAGGGTTGGGCTCTCTAATCTTTGGTGCTGGGATCAATAAGGTGGTCCAAAAACTACTTTTGTGGCAGACTGGGGTGGTGCTCCCCCTATTTAAAAAGAGGGACCACAAATTGTGTTCCAACTGCCAGGAGATCACACTCCTGAGCCTCCCTGGTAAGGTCTATTCAGGGGTTCTGGATAGGAGGGTCCGACAGATTGTCGAACATCGGATTCAGGAGGAGCAGTGTGGTTTTCATCCTGGCCATGGAACACTGGACCTCTATTCCCTTAGGGGGATCCTGGAGGGTGCATAGAAGTTTGCTCAACTAATCTACATGTGTTTTGTGGATTTGGAAAAGGCGGTCAATCTCATTCTTCAGTAAGCCCTTTGGGGGGTACTCCAGGAGTATGGGGTACCAGGCCCTCTGATACAAGCTGCTAGGTCCATGTGTGCCGGGTGTCAGAGCTTGGTCCGCTTTGCCGGCAGTAAGTCGGGCTCGTATCTGGTGAGAGTTGGACTTAGCCAATGCCTCCCTTTGTCCCTGATTCTGTTCGTAACTTTTATGGACAGGATTTCTAAGTGCAGCCAAGGTGTTGAGGGAATCTGTTTTAGTGGCCTAAGGATTGAGTCTGTTTTTTACAGATAACGTGGTCCTGTTGGCTTCATCAGAACGTGGTCTTCGGCTCTCACTGAAGCGGTTTTCAGCTGAGCGTGAAGCAGCTAGAATGAGAATCGGCTCCTCTAAATCTGAGACCATGGTCTTGAGTCGGAAAAGGGTAGAATGTCTTCTCTGGGTCAGGGATGAGGTCCTGACTCACTTGGAAGAATTGAAGTATCTCAGGGTCTTGTTAACGAGTAAAGGAAAGATGGAGATCGACAGGTGGATTGGTGCTGCATCTGCAGTGATGTGGGCGTTGTACCGATCTGCTGTGTTGAAGTGAGAACTGTCCAAGAAAGTAAAGCTCTCGGTTTACTGGTCGATTCACTGGTCACCAGCTTTGGGTAGTGATCGAAAGAATGGGATCAGGGATTTAAGCGGCTGAAATTAGTTTTTTCTGCAAGATGGCTGGGCTCTCCCTTAAAGATAGGGTGAGAAGCTCAGTCATCTGGGAGAGGCTTGGTGTAAACCCGCTGCTCCTCCACATCCAGAGGAGCGAGTTGAGGTGGCTCGGGCATCCTGGATGCCTCCCTAATGAGGTTTTCTAGGCAACTGCGAAAAGTCCTAAAGGATGACCCAGGACATGCTGGAGGGACTATGTCTGGCCAGGGAATGCCTTAGGATTCCCCCCGAGGAGCTGGCCCAAGTGGCTGAGGAGAGGGTAAGTCTGGGCCTCCCTGTTGAGGCTACTGCCCCCGCGACCCGACGACGGATCATAGAAAAATCGAAAATGGATGGAGGAATAAATTTAGTCACTGCTCATACTATGAAGCATTGTTTTTTAACCTCGCCTGCTGCGGCACCAATGCTGCTTTTTGTCTTTTAGCTCAAGGCACAAGCACAGTAGAGGCCATTCAGGTCAGCCGCCGCGTTACTGGAAAAACCAGACATGGCGAGCTGGCAATGCAGCTCAAACGTTTGGAAACATTTTACAGAGATAAAAGAGGAGCACGTACAGTGCAACACCTGCAAAGCAAACTCTCCTTTCATTGGAGCACAACAGTGATGCATAAACACCTTCGAAGGAAGCACGTCATGAAGGAGGACGAAGAGGGACAGTTGCCTCTGTTAGCTGCCAACATCAACAGGTAGTTACTGTAGCAACAACAGTACTGATGGGGATTTCATTACCTTTAGCAAATGTATGTAATGTATTTGCTATAACGTTACAATAATGTATTGTATCCCGCTATGTGACAGTGTCCTGGCACGGTGTCGGCTATGACCGAGGCAATTTTTAACTTGTTGGTGACGGACATGAGGCCCCTGTTGTTTAATAAGCTACCATCTCTTTATTTTTAGATGGCACATAACAGATCACATTTCAAACTAATGCTAATGATGGGCCTATTAGAGCAGCTGCATCCTGGTGCAATAAGCTATAATTTATGCACGACACGTTTAGTCGACTACTAAAATAATGGTCTGTGGCAGCCCTAAACTGTAGCACCAGTTACAGCCACTAGGAACTCACTTGAAGTAACTTTAGGCTAGGGCCAACCTCTGCAGTCTGTTTTTTTTTTACAGGTTTTCTTTTAAAGATGTTCAGTAAAACTCAACTACTAGTTTTAAAGATGGAGTACTTTCTGTCATAGGGATTAAAGTTCCACTCTTGTCCAACATACGTTCTATTTAGGCTCCAAACTGCAATAAGTGGCTGATAAATGTTAGGCTTTAAGCTCCACATGAGGCAGGAACAGCTCACATTCCTGTAACTAATATTCCTGAAACTTTCAATTTAAGGTTTGAAAAGGGTCAGAATTAGAAAGGCAGCACGGATTCTGCAGTTCCACCAAGTGAAATGATCTATATCACAGTCCTTTGGTGGAAAATGGTTGATGAATCATAAATAACCATTTAAACTAATCAAATTATTGTAACAATTCTGAAAAGACAATCGACCTGTTAATGAGCCAAAAGTACAGCAAAATGCCCCAAGCTTTAACATCTGCAACGCCGGGGTGATGAATACCGAAAGAGGGGAGAAATTAAATCTTACCACACGTTATTATTATTATACTAATTCTTATTACTGTTATTGTTAAGGCAATATTATTCTGTAACAGCGTTGCTCTTATTGTTTCCTTCATCTCTACCCAGAAGACTCACAATAAACAAATATATTCTTCATCACCCAACATCTAAATATTCTCTTATCTTATTTAAAGGTGTGGTTCACTTGTTTAATCAATACATCTGCAGTGGCCTCTAGTAATAATTGAAATAGATCGGTTTCTCCTTTACTGGACTGTCTGAAGGACATAAAATGTTGGATGGCTTCTAATTTTTTGCACTTAAATGAGAGCAAAACGGAAGTCATAATACTTAGTCCTGGCAGAAGAAATGGCTCAGGTGCTGATATTGACCTTGGCCCATTGACCCCCTATGAAAAGAAAATAGTCAGTAATTTGGGGATAAAAATTGACTCCTCACTTCATCTTGCGACTCACGTAAATACAGTGGTGAGGTCCTGTTTTTTTAATCTGAAACGACTATCCAGGATCAGGCCTCTGCTGTCCAGAGCTCATCTGGAGTCTGTGTTGCATGCTTTCATCCTGTCTGTCTGGACTACTGTAACGCTCTGTATGCCGGTCTGGCCCAGTGCACGGTTGCACGGCTCCAATTTGTACAGAACTCAGTGGCTAGGTTCCTGACAGGTACTAGATGCCGAGATCACATTACTCCAGTGCTGGATGATTTGCACTGGCTCCCGATGCAATGTCGAGCTAAATATAAGATCTTAACTCTTGTTTATAAGGCCGTCCAGGGCAGTGCCCCCTCTTACATTACTGCACTTTTGCACAGGTATGCTCCATCTCGGTCTCTTCGCTCAGCCGAGCAGGAACTTCTGGTGGTCCCCCGGTCGAAATATCGATCGAGGGGTTATCGTGCATTTTCTGTTTTGGCTCTGACTCTGTGGAATGAATTGCCATTGAGCATTAGGCAGGCTCTGTCCCTTCAAGTCTTTAAGTCTCGTCTAAAGACTCATTTTTATTTGATTGCTTTTCATCGCTAGGGTTCATTGAATTGCGCTGACATTATGGTTTTTAACACTTATTCTTTTTGATCAGGATGCTTGATCTTATTTTGTCCACCATTTGTTTTTAATTGATTAGTCTCATTCTGTTACCTCTCTGTATTTGTAATATTGCTTGCTTGTTATTTTAGGATTTTATGTTTTTATCTTGCTCTTATGCCCAGGTACTGGGAATGTTTTTATGATGCTGTTCAGCACCTTGGGCTTCTGATAACGTTGCGGAAGGTGCTCTACAAATAAAATTGATTGATTGAAAGCCTTGTAAGTCATACCCTGGAGGCAGAAAAGCTCAGATTTGCCTGATTAAGGAAGTAGAAATCAGCCGAATGAGAAAGTAGCTTCAGACAACAGGATTTGGAGTCTTATTTCCTGATATTCGAACATCTCTCCTCTGATTGACTAATCTTAACGACTGACTGGTTGCTCTGCAACGTTGATCTTTTATCTCCACAAATAACAAGACGCCTGGAGGAGTTCTGCTGTGTGGTGGAGTAGCTAACGCTAACAGCTAGCTTCTACTAGCTGAGACGTTCTCTGCTGTTTCCTGGACGCTAAACCAACAACAGCCTTCCCCGTCGTGAGTCAAGATGGGTGAGTCCATGAATGTTAAGTGACAGGGTGACGTAGATCTGTCAGGATTTTCTAATCCTAGAGTTTCACCGTCTGTTTTCTATCAGAAGCTAAAGCAGGAGATAGGTGTAGGAGACTATCTTCATGTTGCCTGCACGTAAAGCTCGGAGTGACCCGTTAGAATCAGAAATAATCATAAAACATGTTTTTAACTAACTGTAACTCTTTTCTACAGAAGTTTCTTCTCGGTGAAAACCAGACGTGTTTAAATTGTTGCTACACAGATTTGACCAAATCAGAAGAAAGTAAAAAACAAGAATTGGCAGACGTGAACAGGCATGCTCGCTTGGCTTTGGGTCAACAGCCTTTGTTCTGTTCTGCTTTTGTCTGGAGGGATGGAGGGGACAGAAGAGGAGGACGGGTCTGGCGGTGAGGTTAGAGGGTGTTGGATGACATTTAGGGTGGTCAGGAGGACTCTGGGTCCACATCTCAACCAGAGTGGTGTTTCCTCTCTGAACAACATTCTTCATCTTATCAGCCTCAATGATCTGCCGTTCTCATCGTGCCCAAACAGGGAGAGAGACACACACACTCACACTCACTCTCTCTCTCTCTCTCTCTCTCTCTCTCTCTCTCTCTCTCTCTCCTCTCTCTCTCTCTCTCTCTCCTCTCTCTCTCTCTCTCTCTCTCTCTCTCTCTCTCTCTCTCTCTCTCTCTCTCTCTCTCTCTCTCTCTCTCTCTCTCTCTCTCTCTCTCTCTCTCTCTCTCTCTCTCTCTCTCTCTCTCTCTCTCTCTCTCTCTCTCTCTCTCTCTCTCTCTCTCTCTCTCTCTCTCTCTCTCTCTCTCTCTCTCTCTCTCTCTCTCTCTCTCTCTCTCTCTCTCTCTCTCTCTCTCTCTCTCTCTCTCTCTCTCATAGAGTGATAAGATGCAAAGGAAAACAGAAAGCTATCTGCCACTCAAAGGAAGCCTCTGATCTACACAGTGAGCAAGCACGAAAATGCAAGGAGGAATGGACGTGGTGTGAAGAAAAGCAGAGGACGAACCACCGGCTCTCAGCTTAACTTTCATATTCTATTTTGTTTTGCCATCACCGTAAAGTGTTCTTATCAAATCAAATCAAAGATACTTTATTAATCCCAGAGGGAAATGTGAATCTGCTCTATTGGAGCAGCAGCATGTACATCTGAAAGTACTGATTAGCTAACAGCTAGTCTACAAAATAAAACAGCTCTTAAACATCACGGTAGTAATGTATCTTTATAAACCTTTAACTCATTCACTGCCATTGACGACTAAAGTTGGTGAGGTTAGAGGGTGTTGTCAGCCTCTCCTCTGTCAGTGCGCCCCAGGGCAGCTGTGGCTACATCGTAGCTCATCACCATCAGTGTGTGAATGTGTGTGTGAATGGATGAATGATACACTGTAGTGTAAAGCGCTTTGGAGTCCTTACTCTGAGAGGCGCTATACAAGTGCAGCTCATTTATCATTTAATTTTAAATCCAACCGTTCACTGCCAATGCATGTTTGTACTGTGTGGGCGTCGGACGAGCCCCCGCACCTTGACAGCAAACATCTCAGCTCTGAAGCCGATCTTCAACCGCGTACGTCACACGCCACGTGATCAGGAAGCAGAACATCCATGTGTTAGGAGATCGTTTTGGGCCGCTGCTGTAAAAAAAGTGAGGGGCGGACCGGAAAAGCTTCTGCCGATCACAATTCAACAACGGATTATGAAAGAACAGATAACGCTCGAAACACGCGGATTATTCCTGATGTAAGAGGTGAGTCACGGTTAAAAGTCACGGTAGTAATGTTACTTTATAAACCTTTAATCTTATCAACTTGTTATTAAATTTGTTTTTACATAAGATGTCACGTATCACTGTCAGGGCTGAACACACACACACACACACACACACACACACACACACACACACACACACACACACACACACACACACACACACACACACACACATTTATATATGTATGTATATATATACATACATATATGTATATGTATATATATATATATAATAGAATCGAATAGAATAAATCTTTATTGTCACCATTGCAAGAACAATGGAAGACAATTTGGCATCTCTCCATGTACATGTGGTACACCATAACAAGAGATTAAAATAAAAATATTTACTAAAAGGAAGAATTATGTATGTCAAAAAGAAGCTGTGTATTCCACATTGGGGTTGGGTTTGGGGGGAGGTGTGTTGCTATTATAATAAATAAGGTTGTAATTCAAATTCAAAAATACTAATTTAATAAATACAGTTAAAATATAAGAAAGTCGGTTCCATTGCAGTATACATAGAAATACTATTTGCAAATATAAATGGGGCAGTGCTCATGTTCATGAGTGTCGATGGAGCAGGTACCTTTTAATCAGGGTGGAGGTAGAGCGTGTTTAACAGCCTGGGGGTAAAAGCTTCTACTGAGTCTGTCTGTTTTCGTCCTGACTGACCTGCTGTGTTTACCAGAGGGAAGGGGGCAGAAAAGAGTGTCCAGGGTGCAAGGCGTCCTTGATGATGATGCTGGCCTTCTGCTGAAGTCTGCCAGCATAGGTGTCACTGAGAGGGGTAAGTGAGGTGCCGAGCGCTCGCTCTGCAGGCTTTACCACCCGCTGCAGCTTCCTCTTGTCCTCTTCGGAGCAGCAGCTGACCTAGAGTGTGCGGCAGTTCGTCAGAAGGCTCTCGATGGTGTAGCGGTAGAAGTTAACTAGCAGTCTCCGGGGTAATTGGGCCTGACGCTGTTTCCTGAGGAGGTGCAGCCTTGGTTGTGCTTTCCCTACCTGGTGGGAGATGTTTATGGACCAGGTAAGGTCGGCTGAGATGTGGACTCTGAGGAACTCGAAGCTTTCTACCCTTTCTACCTCCTCCCCATCAATGTAGATGGCAGAGTACTTAGTTCACTTTGTTCATCTGAAGTTGACTACCATCTCCTTGGTCTCGGCCGTGTTCAGGTGCAGGTTGTTGTCTTTACACCACTGCTTCAGCTGTTTATATATGTTATATAAACATATTAGTATATAGTTTCTGTGGTCTTTTTATAGAAAGGCTAGCCACTTTACATTGCTGTTGTGTGATGCCTCCTTCTCCCAAATTCCCTTCCAGTGTTAGCCTGGCCTGCCAGACTTGTGCTCTGTGTAATTCTGCACAGAGAAAGAGTCTGGTAACACAGGCAGAGAGGCACAGGAGGGGCGGGACTAGGCAGCTCAGAAATAACCAATCAGAACAAAGACGGAAATGCCGACTGTACCGCTGTAGGTTTTTAGCTGTGGTAAAAAAAATGGCGTATGACAACGGCACAAACATGTTTCTTTAGAAGAAAGGCTTTTAGCACTTCTACTTGTTGTGGTTTTAAAGACGTTCAAGTCATTTAGACCGGAGAAGAGCCGCAGCGAATTCCACTTCAGTCGCCATGTTTAAGACAATCTCGGCGTTACGGTGTGTGACGTACGCTGCTCAGCACTGATTGGCTCGGTTACAATTGTCAGGCGGCAGGGTTATTTGAACAGGAGAGTTCCCAGACCCGCTCTCTGTGCAGAATTAGAGGAGGAGTTTGGCAGGCCAGGCAATTCGAGTGCTGTTCCGTCTCCAGCCTTGGTGAGTCTACTCTGCTGTTGTCACCCTGCCACTGAGAGTACGCTTTAGCTGGTTGGGTCGAGAAGAGCCGGTTTAGTCGTCTGGCGTCACTTCTATCGTGTATCTCTTTAGGTGGCTGGACAAGGCTTGGGGCCTTTGTTTGGCAGTCTGCAGAGCTACGGGCACGGGCTCCTGGCTCGCTGTACCTTTCTGGAGCTCTGACAGTTGTCTACTTCTCTACGTGCTGTCTTGATTTTGGCCTCTAACCTTCTCTTCCACGGTGGGTATTGTTTCTCATGGTTGCTCTTAAATGATTCCTTTACCTACAGGAGCAGATTAGGACGATGATGCTGGTTTCATCATCACCCCATCACCCATCCCTTTTAGCAAAGTGAACCCAAACTTTAGAGCGCTTCCTCTCTGCCATGCTGCATCTGTTTACAGCTCGCCCACAGTGACTGACGACATTACGCCGGCGCTGCTGTCTTGGCAAATCGCTGTCTGGCAAGTTCTTGCTATGAAGTGTGGGTACCAAAACAAGGCACCAGTTTATATGACGTAAATCAGTACTCAGTCGGTACTATGGTATTCAGTAGGTGCCTTAAAAAGTATCGAACTATGTACCCATACCTAGTGCCCGTGTTCATCGGGGCAGTAACCCCCAAACTGGAGGAGTGTCCAAAGCAGATCCCGGGAAAAGCAGACATGTCAGTCCAGAAAAGTGCTGATCTAGGAACAGCTAAGATACTACAGAACCTCTAGCTCCCAGATCTTTGGTAGAGGACCAGAGGGCCAGGTAGAGGGTCAGATGGAAATTATTTCTTTTAAATGCATGATGAAGTATCATAAAATCACCCCTTCATTTAAAACATACAGGGGTCATAATAATAAACAAGAACAGATCATTTGAACATAAAATAATAACAAGTAGAAATGGTTTTATTCTAGCTGCACCATTTCTCTAAACAGAGGCCATTCAGGAGTGAAACCATTCAAATCCTCTGATATTATGCAAAAATACTTCAAAATGGCCTCACGGTGACTAAAACGGCCACTTCAAACCATAATCTTGGCGCAACTCCATTAAAACTTGAATAAAATGTCAAACTCCAGGGGCGTGGGGGGCGTGCGTGCAGAACGACAAATGAGAAGGAGAAACAAGTCGAACAAAAGTGAGGATGAAGGAGAGGAAGGGAGGGCCAGAAGAGGAGGCAGAGAAAGGAAAGGCAATGCAAGAGAGCTGCCTTAGGATTACAGGAATGTAGAGGTTCCTGAGTTCAGGAGAGTTTGAAAGTGTGTGTGTGTGTGTGTGTGTGTGTGTGTGTGTGTGTGTGTGTGTGTGTGTGTGTTTAAAAGAGAGAGAGAGATATGAGTGTGTGAAAAGTGGGGAGACCAAGGAGAGCAGCCATTGAATTAATTACCTAATCAAGATAACAAGCCAGGGAAAGACATTAGGGAGGTCACAGAGAAATTAACCTCTTAGGCAGAATCACACACACACACACACACACACACACACACACACACACACACACACACACACACACACACACACACACACACACATGCACACAAAAACATGTACAGATCCATGCATGCACACACACACGAACCCATCCACGTGTACACGCACACACACATACGCACTTACCCATGCATGCGCGCACACGCACTCGCACACACACACACACCCATGCATGCACACACACACGTACCCATCCACGTGTACAAGCACACACACATACGCACTTACCCATGCATGCGCGCGCGCACACACACACACACACACACACACACACACACACACACACACACACACACACAAAAACATGTACAGATCCATGCATGCACACACACACGAACCCATCCACGTGTACACGCACACACACATACGCACTTACCCATGCATGCGCGCACACGCACTCGCACACACACACACACCCATGCATGCACACACACACGAACCCATCCACGTGTACACGCACACACACATACGCACTTACCCATGCATGCGCGCGCGCACACACACACACACACACACACACACACACACACACACACACACACACACACACACACACACACACACACACACACACACACACACACACACACACACACACACACACACACACACACACACACCGATTTTTTAAAAGAAGTTTGTACAAAATGTACTGATTGAAACAGACCATAAGACTTAAAGAGCTCTTATTTTGAAGTATTTCCTCTATTGAGTAATTTTTCAGGAGGGGTGGGCTTGAGGGAGGGAGGGAGGTGACGGGCGTCTGAAGCAGTCCTGTCCCAGAAACTCTGGCTAAGCTGCCATGTTTACGGTGGAATAGTGAGTGTGTCGCGGAGCCGGAGTGGAGCGGAGTCGGATGTGGTTCACACATTCCACCAGAGACTCAGATTACACTGCAGGAAACACCGGCCCTGCAACACACACACACACTGGCTGACTCTGATTTATAAACACACCGCTCTACAGGACACACACAACCTCTGAGACGCAAAGAAAAAGACTCCGCATCTCATGTCCAACTAAAACTCAAACTTCCAATTTCCTCGTCTATAAGCAGTCTGTCAGGGCCGCTGGTCTGCAGATGAGATGGACGCTTAGGTTTTGCTGCAGGTACGAGTGTATTTACTGTCCCAGCGGTCCCAGTTTGGAGCTTTCACTAGAAATTCAAGCTAACAGCAACTCAACCCAGAACCTAGCAGGTCTAACTGGGATAAAAACGAGTAAACGAACACTTTTCTAAAAATTACTGCCCGTGTGAATAAAATGTTTAACATTACTGATTAGAGCTGAAATAAAAACCCTACAGCGTAAACGTGTTTAATGAATCAGCTGGACAGCTGTTAGCTGGACTTGTCTCCGGTGTTTCTCCCCGACTCCGACCCATAATCGCTACAACAGTTACGTAATCCAGTGAGTGAGGTCTTAAAACCAGTCCAGATCCAGTCTGCTGCTGCCTCAGCGGAGAACGCTGGATAATAAAGTCCAGCTGGGATGAGGGGGCAGAGGCACAAGCTGAGATAACCCACCCTTCTCTCCCTCGCCCTGCCGTCAGACCCTGCAGCTCCCTCTCTCTGGCAGGCTTCTCTCGTCAGGCCCGAGCCCGGCCTGCTGATAGCGCAGGAATTCTACCAGAGGATGCTCACAGCTCCTTCACTATCTCTGCAGAGAACGGCGGCCATCAAATTACTGTCAGGTGTCGAGGATTCAATGATCCATCAAGCAGCGGTCATGAAAATACAAATATCAGCACGCCATGCAAACATGGCTGACACAGAGTCAGACGGATGGAAAGCAGCCCGCAGCCTGAAGAAGAAACGGAGACGTCGCCGGGTCTGGGCTAGACAAACCTTCCTGCTTTCATTCACCTTCTCTTCATTGATGTGTCTTCATAATTATACACCTTCACATCCAAAGTGGATCCCAGCTTCTCTCCGGGAGCAGGACCGGGTCAGGCTCTGGGTTGGACCGCCGAGGGCCCCGGGGTGGTTCCGCTCTGACGGTAGGAGGAAACTCTTTCAGGAAATACCAAACTGCCAGACACACACCCTCTCACACACACAGCAGGCCTTGGGTCTCTGCTCAGATGCAGCCCAGGATGAACGCCGCTTCAGCCCCATGTCACACCGACACAAAGGACACGAGCTCGGTTCTGGCCGGTGCAGTCAGGAATCCTCGGGTTTGAACCTGTGGAGTTACACACCCCAGAGTGTGGCCAGCAGCCAGACGTTTTACAGCGGCGATTACAGCAAACTTTAACCAGTCAGCTCAATTAAACAATAAATCAGCTTATTTCTGCCCCGAGAACTCAACCTCCCCCCTCACACTCTTAAACAAGCAAAAAAAAGTGGTTTCCTTCTGGAACAGCGAGAACGTCGGGACTCGTGTTTGGAGCTCAGCCACCTTGAGTTAGATCTGATCTGAAACGTGGCAGCAGCCACTGATGAAGATGAGAAATCATGACTGGGGCTAGATGAAGAGGACAGAGATGTCCTCATGCCCTTCTTCCCTGACATTATTTAAATCTCTGAATGTTAGCGATGATGCAGAAATCTGGGCCTGCTTTGCATGCTTTTGAACACCAGCGACACGCTGCTCCTCCTCCGTTCTGTCACCTCCTCATTTTCATATTTACTTGAAATGTTATTGGTCCAAAATAAAGGCCAAAGCTAAAAGTGAGCTCCTGATGTGGATCAGATTCGTGCGTCTGTTGCTTTCACACTTTCAACATGCTTTTAGGTTTTAGACAAAAACATCATCTGGTTTGCCAATTTTGAGACCGATGGTGACGTGTTCTTAGCGTGTGAAAAATACACAAAAAATAGCTAAATTAGATTTTAACTCGTTCACTGCCAATGACGACTAAAGTCGTCATTAGCATGTTTTTACTGTGTGGGCGTCGGACGAGCCCCCACACCGTGAGAACAAACACCTCAGCTCTAAAGCCGATCTTCATCCGCGTACGTCACACGTCACGTGATCAGGAAGCAGAACACCCATGTGTTAGGAGATCGTTTTGGGCCGCTGCTGTAAAAAAAGTGAGGCGCGAACCGGAAAAGCTTCTGCCGATCACAATTCAACAACGGATTATGAAAGAATGGATAACGCTCGAAACGCGCGGATTCTTCCTGATGTAAGAGGTGAGTCTCCACTTTGTTTTGGTTGTTTGGTGTCGACATCGTCCTAGCGCTCAACGTTCTGTCACTCTTAAAAAACAGTAAAAACGGTGAGAAACGCTGGCAGCGAATGGCTTTACCGATCAGGAAACGGCTGGCAGCGAATGAGTTAATAAGAGAAAAGAACTAAATGATGAGAAGAACTGGCACTTAAGATGAGTTTTCTCTCAATGTTGGCAAATAGCTGCAGAAAACTAAGAAAAAAAGTCATTTTAGGTTTGAAATCTAATTGAATTGATGGGTGAGGTCGTTTAGCATCAGCAATACGACGTGATTGCGAGTATAATTCAGAATTTGTTCAGGTTTTCTTGCAGGTTGGTCACAAAGTTTCTTATTTGCACTCAGTCTGGACACAAACGGGCTCTCACGTCTTTTACACCCAGAGTTCACAATTTCTCTCAGATACAGCGAACGGTTGCTACAACATCTAGCTTCCATCACAGCACCTCACATCCACCACATCTCACTATTCATATCTTGTCATGTATAAATTATTAGTTTAGGAAAAAATATTAAATTCATTTTATAAACTACATGCTGACTCTGTCTGAATTAATACGAAGTGTGTTTATAGTCCCTGAAGAAGCAAAGAACCCAAGAATCCTCTGATTAAACAATCAAAGATCAATCTGATTGATATTTCACATTTATCATCACATCTTATTGGTCATAATTAAAAATGTATTCCACTACATCTCCAACTAGTTGCAAACACACATACTTTAGGAAAACTCTCCAGATGATTAGGTTAGGCTGAGCACGTTGGAGCCCAGAAGACCAGAACATAGTTCTGTTCCAGCTGCAGCTCGGTTCCTGACCACAGGAAGTTCTAATCAGCAGCGCTGCCTTGCTGTTTCCCTTTCCCTTAGCGACCTCCTCCCCGTCTCTCGCCTCCACAATAGAGATACCGGGATCACATTACCAACTCTCAGGGTTAAAGGTCAATCCCATTTTTCAGCTCTCTCTGTCCCTTTTCCCTCTTGCAGACTCTTTCCCAGAGGTTACAGGCTCCCGTCACCTACATTCCCATCAGTTCACGCGTGGCGAGGGAGCGGTATCCATCGGAAACCCTCCACCTCGTCTCCCACTCTTATCCTCCTTTCCTCCTTCGCACACACACCCATTTTAGTGTCCCCTCACACAAAGAGAGGATCCAATTACCGGGAGTCATCTGATGACCTCCTGCACAGAAAAACTGTCATTTGGAAATATCAATGAATTTAGCAGCAAAAATGGTCCACAGTTAGGAACTAGACCCGTCCCATTGAGGAGATGGAGCTTTATTTGTAGATAAACTCAGTTTTCTTTAAGATATTCTCCAACAGAGCTGAAAAGTCTGAGAGATCCTTCGAATCCACTATGGAGCGAGAAGAAACAACATCAAACAAGTTACAAACACAAACGGCCAAACGAGTGTCCGAGTCCACCTACAGCTGAGAAATCAGAGAGAAAAGGGAGTTGAGATCAAAAACGAGCAATGTGGTGAAACTCTTAATAAAGGCTGTGATTTGGAAATATGATTTTTTTTTTTTTTTTGCTTTCGTTTTGATCTACAACTCAGCTGCTCTTCATCCTGAGGTGAGCTACACTCTAGTAACATTCACAGTATCTGTAACATTTATATCCTTGATGACAGCTGAAACAACGTCAGACCAAAGAACGGTTCGGAGTGAAAATGGCTATTTTGTTGCTAATTTGCAGGAAATATCTAGAAGAAAGTTCTACAGAAAGTAGCTAAGGGTCCTCAGAAATGTAGCTAGCTTTGTCACTAGGCGTTAGGAACAGCGACAAAGTGGCACTGCCTCTCTCTCTGCTGCTAAAGCTACGGATAGCAAATGCTACGGGCTATGCCTGAGCGTGAACGCGCATGAAGCAGCCTGCTCGACCCGAGCATCTCTCTTTTTCTGTGATTTTACAGAAAAACAGGCAATCACAGTAAAAATGCCAGGGCTCATTCTACAGGACCAGGGCATTGCAGGAGAACGTATGAAGAAGACATTTATTTTTTCTATACATGTTTTGGCTGTCAGACTTCCATAATGTCCCTTTAAAGAGCAAGTCACCCCCTACAAGAAACTTACTTCACTCCAACTTCATGTTTGAAAAATGCAACAAATGCTGTTGCTTGGCTGACCAAGAGGGCAGAGACGCTAACAAATACACACACAGGCTCACAATGGCATTGTGACATCATAATGTACCAGATGACATCATAGCATACCTCTTAGCCAATAGTGATGGCAGATTTGAATCCAAATACAGTGCAGAATTTTTCCCTGACGACGGCTCAACACTGACAGTTTTAGGCAGAATATTTGAATTTTAACCAAGATGCACTGAAGTGCCAAATTATTGACTACATGTGTCTGCAGCACGATTAGACACTCCTTTATATAGTTTATCAGCAAAAAAATGTGATTTGGGGGTGACTTGCTCTTTAATGTTTTGACTATCGCTTTGAGTTTGTTACGAACACTCCCGCCTTTCTTCTTCTTCTGCTTTCTCTTCTTCTTCTTATTTGTGGTCTTATGGCACTTGGCAAACAACAATTTGGTGCATTACTGCCACCAACTGGATTGGAGTGGAATGACTACCAATCACTTCCTGTTTGTGCATCGGCATCTTAAAGGAATGGTCAATTGTGGCATTAACAGAGGGGTGCCAGTAGTCAGGGCTAGGGGACCCCCTAACATAAGGGGGCCCCAGGCGGCCGCCGACCTATGCCTAATGGTAAAACCGCCACTGGAGCATAAACCAGGATTTAGAAATCAGCCTGGACCTGCTCCGATGTGGGAGGAGTCTCTCTCTCCCTCACTAACCTACGGTGCCATTACTGTCGGCTCTAGCAGCGCTGTGTGTGGGAAAATAAAACGGGAAATAACCTGCAACTCTGTCAGCTGTGGAGTTGGGCTCGGCTCTGGACAGTATACCCCACCCCCTCCCCCGCGCTGGCTGTTGCCGCCACCGTAACACGCGGGGAAACCCCGGATGTTAAAAAAAAGTTACACAACAGATGCTGGATCAGTCAAAATCGCAAAAACCGCAACTTTGGCGGTCACGTGGTCGTGCTGTTTGAAATCATGACTTCGGTCCAAAAACGATAGATCGTTCAGCCCTACCGCCTGGCGTCAAAGGAAGCACATTCCACAGCTCAAGTCACTTTGTCCAACAGCACTACTCCGCCAAAAATGGCTCGGTGCAGCACGGTGAACACAGCTCCCCTCAGCGCAGCTGCTCTTCTGCCAACCCTGAGACAAAAAACGGCTTTAGTTGGTGAGCTGGTCACAGCGTGAGAGGTGAGGGTGGGGCACCTGCGGCACTCGTGACCTTTACACGGCATAAGGTCGCACAAGGTGATGAGTAAACAGCTGTATGCTGCACAGAAACACAACCCAGCACAACAAGTGGTCTTGAACTTTCCGCTCACTCTGGCTTTTTATCAGGCTGAACCAGGAAATGGCTGCAGGAGAAAGCTCTGGAACAACCAGTGACTCCACCCCCTAGCGAATCAGTGGCCGACAGTGACGGACGTTGCACTGTCAGACTGGGTCACCACGATAGGAACCACAGAGAAGCCGGTGCTGAAAACACCAAACCATGCTGTCAAACTGAGCCGCACCCATCTGAGCCATTCGGAGTAGTGAATCGTAGTGAATCAGGGCTTAAGGAGCCAGCGTGTGAAGGCTCCACCCCCTTTGGACCCACATCTCACCCGTGGAAGCACCAGCAAGTCACGAGTAGGTGTATACCATTCCACAAGGTCAGACAAATAAGCTGGAGCTGCGCCCTGGAGACATTTAAAAACAAAGACTCGCACCTTAAACTGGATTTCTCTTCAGATACGAACAAAACTTTCAGAGAACCAAAATCTTTACTGTAGGAAAAGACACATGAACACGTACGATTTAGACTGTTGAGCCGTTTCACGACAAAGACAAAAAGCTGGGTTAGGATGACCACAGATTACCTGGATTTGGCCTTTTTGTTGCAGCTGACCTCACCGGAGATCTAACATTAAAATGAAACTGAAATCATTCCTTGAAGAATCGGATTTCAAACCTTAAAATAAAGGATTCGACTCTTCTGGGAGTCAGAAACGACACATTTTAAAGGTCTGACTGAACACGTGTATCTAAACTCTTGTAGTTGATCCTAATTTTCCACTCGACCCGCAGCGATCTTTCCGGTCACCGAGCGGTTTTTCTGTGAGCCATCTTGGAAAAAGAAGCCCCCCCCCCCCCCCCCCCCCTTCAGGTTTAGGAAACCTTTTAAACCAATTCTAGTATTTCATGCTGTTTTGTGCGAGAGCGCCGCAGCCTTCTGACAAACCAAACTCGGCCGTTTTCTGGGCGTTTGGAGGCATAAATCCAGGCGTTGGGGCTGGATTAAGCTTGTTGGTCGGATAAATCACGCTGCTCATAAAAGCCATTTGGTTGTGTGCGTCTGTCTAGTGTTCAAACGTTCACCTCCATCCATCACCGAGCCAAACTGCTGTCAGAACAGCGAGGCCTCTCTTTACCTCACATTTCCTCTTATCGCTGCCTTCCACTAAGAGGAATCTGAGGAATCCTCCAGCTCAATCTTTTTTCCCAACACCCAATATGACAGGCAGGAACACAGACATACGCAGGCTAATTTCTGCCACATAAATCACACAAAGTGGTCACAGATGCTGGCATGTCCCGCCGCTGAGAAACACGTGTGGAACATAACAGAACAACTGACGATGAGGTGTGAATGTGAGAGCGGGGGGACGGTTGTGTGATAGCGGCCTCGTAAAGCCTCTGGTTTTAGGAACTCCACCCAGTCCAACGGCGTGAGCGTGCTGCTTCAGCACTTCTCCGTCCAAATGGCTGTGGTTCAGGCAGAGGTCTCTGCCTCATATGAAGCACCTCGGAGAGCCTGCAGTCCTTTGCTCGCCGGCCTCTGACTGACACCGCCGCGCTGCCAGAGACGCAAAGCGCAATAATAATAGCTGGTCGTTCCTCTCAACCCGGGGCGGACCAGACCGCTCCAAAACCATATTTAGCTGAACGATAACTGACAAATGAAGGTGAACGCTTCAGCACGCAGCCTGGCTGAAACCCGATCCACCAGTCCAGTTAAACATATTTAGCAGGTCGTGATCTTGGCAGGTTGCTGACTCTGACTGATGGATTTTGTGACAGCTTTGCAAGAAAATAGTCCCTTAAAAGGAAAACTTCTGTTCGAGTCATTAGAGTGGAGTACACTGTAATAAACCGCTGCTTGAAGGTGAAGATGGTGGGAAAAAGGTCAAATCGATGCATTTAATTCTTCTTTATAGCAGGTTTGTGTCGGCTCTGGTCACACAGCTCCAGGCCAGTCCTCACCTGGTCCAACTGGAAGATCTGCATGAACAATGATGAGTTTTATAAGTGGGTTTGGGTTACCACTCACTCACTCACTCACTCACTCACTCACTCACTCACTCACTCACTCACTCACTCACTCACTCACTCACTCACTCACTCACTCACTCACTCACTCACTCACTCACTCACTCACTCACTCACTCACTCGCCATTTAAGCTGACGTGCATCATTTTGTTCTGTGGGAGGAAGCCAGAGAAAACGCACGCATGCATGAGGAGGACATGCTAGCTCCACCAATGACTGTTGTGACTAGGGCTGAAACGATTCCTCGAGTACCTCGAATAATTCGAGTACAAAAAAGCCTCGAGTCAAATTCTCTGCCTTGAGGATTCGTTTAATTCATATTTAATTAATTCATGGCTTTGCAATCGCCCGGGGTCATGTTTCACCCGGACTGAAATAAGTGACACACATATACACCGCACTGAATGCACACGCGAGTAGCGAAGGTAACTTAACTTTTTTTAAGCCATGGCGAGCAACGTGGACCCCGATTGAGTGCGAAAAAGACATAAGATGTCAAAGGTGTGGGACCATTTTTCACGTCGTAAGGCGGAAAACGTAGTCCAGTGTAAATACTGTAAAATGGATTTAGACTACCACAACACCACATGATCCTCCGTGCTGCAGCACCTGACCAGGAAACATCCACATGTCAATGTCACTTCTGCAAGTGGACTCGGAGCCTCTACAAGATAATGCATTTAGCCTGTATTTCTATATATTCTGCAGACACTGTGTGACTTTTTCATTTGTAGCACTCAGTTTCAGCTCACACCGTACCTCTGGTAGCAACTCGTCGGACTTAAAATGGGCTAAAAATAGCGGTTTTTACAACACGTCAGACTTTTTACTGTGGTGTTATTGACGTCTGTTGTCCCTCGGGATCGCTGCAGGAGGACAGGTATTTATGAGAGGCGGAGGAAAACGAAATAAAGTAAATAAATGTTTTGTAATCAGTATAATTCGACATAACCACGGCAAACATGCTTTCTCGACAATCCTTGTTAGTGTGAGAAAAAAAGTGTAGGAATTAAAACGGACGTGTGTTAATAGGGAAACAGCCGGCGAGCTATTTGCGCATGCGCCGTGAGCGGTTCTGGTTCTGTTTGGGCCGCAGCCACTCGCAGTGCTACTTCAACAGTTATCCTCCTAGTTTTTGCCTGGCTTGCTGGGCTAGCAGATTCTCGCACGAGGGGAAAATCGGATCAGGTTGTTTACTTATTTTTTGCACAGGCATTTTTTACTGTGTAGTAAAGTTGAAGTGCCAAAGTTTTGAAAACTAATTTTGAATAAAACTTGAAGAATGACTGGCAATTGCGCGCTCATTTTAAGAGGTCTTTCATATCTTATAACATGTTACTTGATATAATGGTTTACAAACACAAAAGGGTAATTTATTAGAGTACTTGATTAATCGATAAAAGATTCGATAGAGTACTCTATTACAAAAAAATTCGATAGCTGCAGCCCAAGTTGTAACGATTTCTAAGTGGTTACTCTTCATAAATTGTATTTAAAACATAAAAGCATCCAATAAAATGTAATACTCCATAAAATACGGATTATAAATATTATTGAACCTTTAATATTAAATTGATGATGAGTAGGGTTGGGGTAATTGAGTAATGCCAGGGAAACAACACTTTATAATAATCTGACACAAAGGCAAAAATATAGTTTATAAAAATCTATTTTCTATATTTCTACTGCTAATGTTGATGAAAGACAAATGATTATAAATGGTGAATCAAGGAGAGACAACGAATAAACTGATGAAACTTGATCTTAGATGTCATTAAGAGCCTAATTGGGCGACGGTGGCACAGGAGTTACGTGCTCGCCCCTAATCAGAAGGTTGCAGGTTCGAGCCCCGCTCAGTCGCTGTCGTTGTGTCCTTGGGCGAGACACTTAACCCACATTGCCTGCTGGTGGTGGTCGGAGGGACCGGTGGCGCCAGTGCTCGGCAGCCTCGCTTCTGTCAGGGCGCCACCAGGGCAGCTGTGGCTACACTGTAGCTCATCCCCACCAGTGTGTGAATGACTGATTGTGTTGTAAAGCACCTTGGGGGGTTCCAGGACTCTAGAAGGTGCTATACCAAATACAGGCCATTTACCATTTAATTAAGTGACTCAGAAAGATGCAATGTCTGGGTTTGTAAAATAAATCTGGCTTAGATTTAATAATTATCAAATGACTCGTAACCCATCCAACGCCATTGTGAAGAGCCAACGCGCCAGTGTACTTACAGATTGAACAAATAATAACTGGTTGATTCTGAAAAAGGATGGTTCTTATGCTGCTAAAATTATTCCACTGAAAAATCTGGCTTGATTTCCTTAAGGATGGTAATTTAGCGTAAGCTGGAAGCTTTTGCAGGAACTCCCGAATATAGAAGTGCTTCCTCTTTTAAGGGTTCGTTGTTTAGAAGTTTTGGACCAACCAGGTTTAAGAAAGTTTAACAGGCGCTTTCTGATGAAGCAGTCTGTGGACAGTCTCTTAACCGTTGCATTCCACGGTCTTCTCCAACTCTACACTGTAGAAAAGATGGACGAACCCTCCGCACTATCACCTGTAGGTTTCTGAAAAGCTGAAATGAAGCGGTTCCCACCACCACCATCTTGGCTGTGTCACACGTCTCCTCAGTGCCGGAACAAAAAAACTGAGCTGAAAGTGAAGTTATGAGGGTGAGGGTAGATGGTTGACACCCAGCAAACTGACGATGTAGCTAACTGAGCTAATCAAAGCCAAAGGGTGCTTTTAGTTTGAAAACTGTAGTTCACATCAAGTCTGGGCCTCTCAACTCAGGCTGCTTCCCCCGTGACCCAACTCCGGATAAGAGGAAGAAATGGGATGGATGGTAGCTCAGTGACTCTGCTACTCTCTACCTTCCAGACTGGACTGCTGTAACTCCGACACGGCCTTATCACCCCTATTCTGTGCTCTCTCCTGGCTGCCAGTGTGTTTTAGAGCAGAATTTTAGATTTAATCTTGGTTTTTAAAGGTCTAAATGGTCAGGCACCCTCACATCTGTCAGAGCTCCTACACAGTCATTTTTCTAGGAGAAGTTGGAGATCTAATTGCCAGCTGCTCTTAGATGTTCCTGGGACTCGCCTTGTGACCCGGGAGGACAGGGCAATCTCCCCTTTACTAGGATGCCTGAAACAATGGATGATTGCAAGTCTCTTTTGAAGACTCACCTCTAACGGATGAGTAGAAATCTTCAGGTTGTTGGTATTTGTAGTTTTTGTGATTTTTTTTTCCATTGCTGGTGTGGTGTCTCTTAATGACTTTGGCTTTAGTTATGTAAAACACATTGCTCCCTCCATGTGTGTAAAGTGCTTTCATATAGGAGGCAGATCTTTTAGTTATCAGGCTCCTCTCCTGTGGAACCAGCTCCCAGCTTTAGTCCGTGAGGCAGACACTTTGTCTACATTTAAGAATAGGCTTAAAACATTTTTATTTGATAGGGCCTATGGTTAAAATACGATGTTAGCCCAGATCTGGAAGAGTGGGGGGAGTAGAGGGAGGTGGAGTGTACAGTCGGTAAAGACGGCTCTCCCTTGTCCTGCCTCCAACATGCCTCCATCTAAATAGGATAGATTATCCAGAGTAATCTCTGTAGTTATGCTGCTATAGGCTTAGACTGCTGGAGGACACACTGACCACTTTCCACACTCTACTACTTTCTTCTACAATCTGTTCTTTAACTGTATTATTTCCTGCTATTTCAGCTGTTAACTTTATTTTTTCTCTGTTTTCTCCCCAGAAGAAGCTAAAACGATGTTCTGCTGAGCTGTGGTGGCCTCATGGAGGGGGCCGTCATCTGGCACACTGCTGCTAACCACTTAAACATTCTCCCTCTTTTGATAATAACTTTTAGCTTTCCTTGACGTCGGATGTGCTACTGCTAGTTTACCCGTTTAATTATAGATTCACTAGGATAAATACAATAAAGTTTATCTTTCATCAAATAGAATATTTACTAAGAAATCACAATGTAACCATAGAAACACTACTTGGTGTGTGTGTGTGTGTGTGTGTGTGTGTGTTCTCCATCCCCAGTGAGTCGTGGAGGATGGCTGCTTATACTGAGCCAGGATTCTCTGGAGGTTTTTTTCCTGTTAAAAGGGAGTTTTCCTCTCCACTGTCGCTGCATGCTTGTTTAGTATGAGGATTGCGATAAAGACTCTGACACTTTTTTCCGATTGGCTTAATGAACTGACCTGTATTGGAATGTTTATTATGTGAAGTGCCTTGAGATGACTCTTGTCGTGATTTGACGCTATATAAATAAACTTGAATTGATTATTGGATCCACTTGGCCCTGTGACCTTTTAGCTAGGCTACAGTGCTGTCATGCAGCTCCATGAACTATGCCTTTATTTGCAATTCATTCTTATTTTATTTTCAACTTTGTTGCAGGAGGAACTTTTATCCTCATTTTAATAAATCTCTAAATAATCACACAGTTCCACTGGTCATCAAAACTTAACGTTGTCTCGCATTTTCTGATCCAAGTGAATTAAAAGTGAAACAAGTTCCAGATGGACTTTTACACAAAACCCTGTCCTAAGACCTCCCAAAGAAATCATGAACCCTTGCAAATGTTTGGAGACATTTTGGAGACTCCCTATGAAAAATCTTTAATTATTTTGCCACCAGTTGCAGCCCAGTGAGAAACGAGCTTTAGGCAGCAGTAGGAACTCTCTTAGTTTATCTAAATTGCTCCAGGTTGCCAGGGTAACCAACTCTTATTTATAACATTTAGAACCAGCCAAGTGAGTTCTGGACCCACATTTGTTCTCAGATGATCCTTCAGCAGTGATGACGGGTCGTATCTTTAACCCGGAGAGTAAAAACATCAGACAGAGAAACTGAAGACAGAAGAGCTTCTGCTTCGTCTAAGATCCTGACCGAAGCCCAGTTCTGACCCGATGCAGGGAAACTGAAATAGCTTCCATATTTCAGGCTTCATTAAGTAGCAGATATTAGGCCAGAAAAACAGACCTAGTTTAAAGTCTCTGGTGCACAGGGGCAGTGTGTGAGTTATTGCCTGCCAGGAGCCGTTATGTTAGCAGCACATATAAGGTAAGTGAGGCCGTAGCTGTTTTTCTCATTGATAAAAATAAAGACTGTCCTCCACAGCGGGTTCTGACTGCATGGCGTCTAGAAGAGCACCATCTGTAAACGGGTAGTCTGCTGTTTACTCTGTGAAATATTAAGACTTGATGAGTTAAATGAACATTTGACAGCAGCTCCAAACACTTCCATCACTACTGCTGCAGGGCTCATTTCATGCTCTGGAGACGGCGCTACAAGGACCCTGGGAGTGGATTTATGAGGTCTGGACCGCCTGCATGGAATAAAATGAAACCCAAACCCGGCTATAGTCCTTAACTCGAGTTTGAGCACCGAGTGCCTCGTTTCAGCTTCTACCTGAGACACCACAGAGGTTTTAAAGGCTGCGGGATCTAAACTCAGGTTTCTACCTTCTTTTAGCTTCTTGCATTTGAAAAGAGTTGATCTAAAAATGTGCCCCTTTGGTCTTTTACTACATCTCTTTACAACTGTAAAACTACTATTATGCATGGGACCATAAAAAACAGGTACTATGTATTTTATGTGCTGCATGGTTTCAACGGTGAGCAAACGTTCACAAACCGCTTCATCCTCATCGGGGCTGCAGGGAGCTGGCGTCTAACTCCAGAGTCATCAGGTGAGAGACGGGGGACAACTTGGACAGGTCTCCAGTCCATCACAGGGACAAACAACCAGTGACAAACTCACTCACACCTATAGAGACAACCTAGTGTCTTCAGTGACCTTAACGTGCACGTTTCTGGTCCGTGGGAGGATATCAGGAGAAAACTCATGCATGCATAAAGAGAAAATGTTTAATCCACGCAGAAAAGCCATGCAGGCGGGATTTAAGCCAACAACTTCTTGCTTTGAGGCAAGAGGGCTACCAGCTGTCACCCTCGATGCACAAAATGCCTAAAAGGTCACTATTCCTGCTAGCTCTGCGGCTACAACTTTATTTGAAGAAATTAAAACTAAAGCATGTTGCAAAGCAGCAATGTCTTCAATAGAACCCTCAACACATGATGTCACACGCCCCGCCCCCCAGCTTCTGGCCAGAGTGCAAGATGACGACCGTCACCCATCGACCACCATTGTGTTTATTGGTTAGTTGTCATAAAAATTGAGCTAAATCATGGCTAAATAAACTCTGGTTAACACATGCAGCGCTGTAGGCTGCACAAACAGACAAAAGCAGGACAGTAACATACAGTTTTACAGATGTCCCGCTGATAAAATACGCTGAAGGCAACAGTTAAAAGGGCCAGAATCAGATCATTATTTTAACCCTTGGAAGCAAAGGTAAGGTCAAACCTTACGGTTGGTGCTAATGAGATGCCATTTATCTTAAATATTAGGTATTTTAGTCGGCCTATTTTTGTACCACCCAGAGTCAGTAGCCTAAGTCGAGAAGCCCAGACTTCCGTCTCCCCAGCCACTTGGGCCAGCTCCTCCGGGGGAATCCCAAGGCGTTCCCTGGCCAGGTGAGAGACATAGTCCCTCCACCGTGTCCTGGGTCTCCCTTTAGGTCTCCTCCCAGTTGAACGTGCCCGAAAAACCTCATCAGAGAGGTGTTCAGGAGGCTTCCTGACCAGATGCCCGAGCCACCTCAACTGGCTCCTCTTGATGTGGAGGAGCAGCGGGTCTACTCCAAGCCCCCCCCCCCAGATGACCGAGCTTCTCCTCCTATCTCTAAGAAAGAGCCCAGACACCCTGTGAAGGAAACTCATTTCAGCCGTTTGTATCCGTGATCTCGTTCTTTCGGCCACTACCCAAAGCTCATGACCACAGGTGAGGGTAGGAACGTAGATCGACCGGTAAATTCAGAGCTTTGCCTTCTGACTCAGCTCTCTCTTCACCATGACACACCGGTACAGTACTCACACATCTGCAAAACTGCTTCCAGAGTCATATATTCAAGTTTGACAACTCCAAGAGACATCCTATACATGTCAAAAATTATCTGACTTTATTTTATGTTTTTCTACATTTTGATGTGTTTATTCCAGTCTGTTTTCTATTTAAAAAGGGTTTGGGTCTTTAAGGGCTAATAATGCCCTTCTTTCTGTTTCTGATTACGTTGCTCGTCGGAATAAACGGAGAATCGGTTCATCTCCAAAGACAAACATGGAGATCCTTCAGCATTTACCCGCTGAAGAGTTCTGGTTACACCTTCATAGCTTCAGCCGTGTAAAGGGCAATCAAATAACTGTAACAAAAATAAAAATAAAACAACAATTGTGGACATCCCTGTACAAGTTCTTCTCAAAAATTAGCATATTGTGATGAAGTTCATTATTGTCTGTAATGTACTAATAAACATTAGACTTTCATATATATTAGATTAATTCCACACAACTAAAGTAGTTCAAGCCTTTTATTGTTTCTAATATTGATGATTTTGGCGTACAGCTCATGAAAACCCAACATTCCTATCTCAATAAATTAGCATATCATGAAAAGGTTATCTAAACGAGCTATTAACCTAATCATCTGAATCAACTAATTAACTCTAAACACCTGCAAAAGATTCCTGAGGCTTTTAAAAACTCCCAGCCTGGTTCACTACTCAAAACCGCAGTCATGGGTAAGACTGCCGCCTGACTGCTGTCCAGAAGGCCATCATTGACACCCTCAAGCAAGAGGGTAAGACACAGAAAGACATTTCTGAAGGAATAGGCTGTTTACCTGCATTATTTGCAAAGCAGTCCTTGCGTATCACGGCAGCACCTCGGTGATGCATGAACACTTAGAGAAAACACGTCGGACAGTTGAATGAAACAGAGTGTGACTCACCGCGGTAAGATTTAAACAACACGAAAGCCAACACGTTCAGCTTTGGATGTACATTTTTTAAACGTATTTTCGCTTTTAAAAAGAGAGATTTAATGTTATGCCCGACTGCGCCTGACAAAAGTATTTGAATTTTATTTATGCATTTATGTCTGTACTGACTGGGCACTGTGCCTAATTGGTGTTAGACAGGGCATTTTTATTTACTTTAGTGTGAATCGGCCTGTCAGCAGCAAAGTTCAATAAAATATGCATTTTCCATTGAAGTACCCATCTTTCTTGTGTTTATTATTATTTTTCACATAATTAAAGCAATTTCATGCTAAATTTAAGAAAAATGTAATATTTATCCGATTAGTCGACTAATCGTTTCAATAGTCGGTACTAGTTGACTATAAAAATAATCATTAGTTGCATCCCTAGTTAGGATGTAGGAAAATCTTGAAAACTCACCCAAAAGGCTTGATAGCTAGATATTTGTAAAGGAGTTAAAACCCTGATTCAATTTAAGAATAACACAATTATTGTTAATAAAATGTTAATGTGAGGAATTCAAGTTCAACGTTTCACTCAAACACTTGCATATTTTCAGATTTTTGTTCTAGTAAAGTTCAGCTGGAGCCCTGGCTGCTCTACCGGCCCGTTGAGCTGCCAGCTGAAGGGTTATGGAAGTGACAAATAAAACATTCTTACTGAATCTTTTAGAACAATCGAAAACATTCCTCATGACACGTTTGAGAGCTCTAATCAAAGTAATGGAGGCAGGTCACAACACTTCAGTTCAATACAAAGAGGAATGCGCTGGAGATCCGCGCTGATATGGAACTGTGTCGGAGTGCACAAGAGTGCAATTGTCCTTTCGGCTCAGCTAAGCCTGACAGTGCCAAGCTTGATTTAGTAACTACACCAGTCAGGTATGCCTTTGTCTCTGATTAGCTCAGCAGGTGGGTCCACCTTGTTGCCAAATGTCATAAAAGGAAACTGCAACAGTTAGTGTCTTCACTTGGCTGGATCACTGCAACCATTGTCTGAGCTTCTGTCAAGTGACGGCATGACTGATGACGTAAGAGCGGCTGTGGTGAGTTCGTTGGGCGCTTCTCGCTGCAGGAATGACATCCATCTGCGCTGATGAGGAAGTTTAGAGCTGAGAGTTTGCAGACACGGGAACAGTGCAGTGGTACGAGGTGTTTAGGGGCTGATGTGGGGACTCCTGACCCACACCCGGGCCTCGCTGGAAGAAGAAAATGCGGAAAACCTACTCTGTCAAAACCTCACACACCTTGTCATCTATTTGCTTAGCGTGACGACTCTTTCATTTTTGCATTTAGACCGAAAAGATGTTTTCCCACAAACAACAACATACCAGCAGAACGTAAACCCGGCTAACTAAGCAGCCCAGAAACAACCTGGTGCTGCAGCAGAAAGAAGCCAAGATTCTTTCTGTGACCAACTCTGCAGCAAAAATCAGTTTCTGTGAACCGTCTTCTGTTCACGTCTCACACCGACACGAGCCAAACGCAGCATCGAAGGTATGCAGCACACCCTCCATTCACTTGTTTGTCGCAGCACAAGAACAAACTTGTTTGAAAACTTGTTTAAAACAAAAGGATAATCGTTCATGTATTGACAGCACATAACTGCACTGCGGGGGAATGCTGGTATGTGACACTAACAAAGACTGATTTGCATTTAATACATGGGAAACTCGGATGACGATTCCTTCCCATCAATCACCACGGCGATGAAAAATCCTCAGGATCATGTCGCTGCAACCTGAGGTTCCACATACAATCCTTTTGTTTATTAGTTGGACATTTAAAGGATTAACAGGCAATAAACAAGCCTTAATAACATACTCTAAATTTTCATCTAACAATTTCAAAACAGGAGTTTTTCTGGAGAGAGGACAGAGCGAAACTTTGTGTCTTTATCATTTTCTTTGCTAAAGTGTAAAACGATCTGATCAGTTACAAACACAAAGCAAAAAACTATTAGATCAAAGGAAAATAAAGTGATCTGTTTCATTAGTGGGCTGCACAGTGGCGCAGTGGTTGTGGGTTCACATACCGGCCTCTCCCTGTGCATGCGTGGGTTCTCTTCGGGTACTCCGGCTTCCTCCCACAGTCTAAAATCATGACTGACACACTGATTCGTCTGTCTAAATTATCCTTAGGTGTGTGTGTGTGTGTGTGTGTGTGTGTGTGTGTGTGTCTGCTTGCGTGGTGGTTTGTCCTGTGTGTCTCTGTGCTGCCCTGAGATGGACTGGTGTACCCCGCCTGCTTGCCCGTTGAATGCTGGAGGTAGGCACCAGCCCCCGTGACCCTAAGTGGATAAGCTGGTTTAGAAAATGGATGAATGGAGTTTTCACTAGTTGTGCACAGCTGCTGCTGCCTAACTCACCCAGCTGGAAGATGGAAATTTTCAACTTCAGGGTTCATTTCAAGATCCTGGTTCTGGTCTATAGGGCCTTACATGGACAAGCACCATCTTACATTGGTGATCTTCTCAGTCCCTACACCCCCAGCAGGTCCCTGAGGTCCAGTGACCAAAGCCTACTGGTTGTGCAGCACCAGGCTAAAGGTCAAAGGTGACAGATCATCTGCTGCTGTGGCCCCCAGACTCTGGAACTCTCTTCCCCTGAGCCTGAGATCAGTGGACTCAGTGGTCTCCTTTAAAAAGCAGCTGAAGTCTCACTTGTTCAGGTTTTGGTGTTTCCTTCACCTCTCTCTCTTTATTCTGCTCTCCCCACCTATTCCACCTTCCTCAGGATCCACTGATTTCCCTCTTTCCTGTTCACTCTCTCTCTTTCTTTACATTTTTTAAATCACAATAGTCAATTTTTGCTCATTTTAATATATTTTTAAACATTTTCTAAATTATTTTTTATATCTTTACAATTTTTGTTTTTGTGAAGCGCCTCGTGATTTTTATCTTGAGAGGCGCCATAGAAATTATATATGATAATGTCAATAAGAGAGCTTCAACAAGCTCTGAGGAGCTGCAGCATGGTTGCTGCTTTTCACCATCAAATCCAGACAATCTATCACAATAAAGGTACCTCGGCAGAACTACAGCACAGCCTCTTGGGTGAAATATGAAGAAATAGTCCCAGGAAGAAGAAAAGTCTTGGTAATTGTGTTGCATCTTCTTTTGTGAGACCACAGTAAACATCAGTTGCAGCACTGACTTTATGTTTCTTTTGTGGATTTAGGTCCGGGCTTCAGAAGGTTTCTAGAACACCTTGGAATCCAGAGGGGTCCGTGGTCGACGTTGGTCGACAAGAAGCTGAAGACCAAAATCTTATGTTCCAAAATAAAAAAAAGCATCATAGCTGAGTAGATGGCTGCTTGACCAGAGTCCCAATGGGCTGATTCTGTTGTTTATTTACAAAGCACCAAATTACGACGAGTCGTCTCAAAGCACTTCAGAAAGTAAAGCATCCCAATACCATATTATTTCTAAAGCTAAATTTAAAATAGCATGTCAGCTGACCAAAGTGCTGTACATAAACAGCCAAAAGCTCTAACACAACAACAAACATAGCAAAAGGTAAACAAAACTGAGAGATTAATTAACTCATTCACTGCCATTGACGACTTAAGTCGCCATTTGCATTATTTTACTGTGTGGGCGTCGGAACGAGCCCCAGCTAAGTGACAGCAAACATCCCAGCTCTAAAGCTGATCTTCATCTGTGTACATCACACGTCACGTGACCAGCAAGCAGAACATCCATGTGTTAGGAGATGCTTTTGGGACGCTGCTGTGAAAAAAAGTGAAGCGTGAACCGGAAAAGCTTCTGCTGATCACAGTTCAGCAACGGATTATGAAAGAACGGATAACGCTCAAAACACGCAAATTCCTCCTGATGTAAGAGGTGAGTCTCCGCTTTGTTTTGGTCGTTTTGGCGTCGACATCATCATAACAAAAATGAACAGATAATTATTCTACCGGCAGATAAAGGAAGAACCACAGTAGTTATGGACAGAGAAAAATATAAACAACAGATGAAACAGATGTTAGAAGACAAAAATACATATGAAATACTTAAAAAAGATCCAACAGAAAACATTAAGAAAAACATGAAAAAATTACTGAAGCCACTGCATGAAAAAGGCAAAATAACAGAAAAAAATGTACAAACACTGGATTCCCACAGCAAACATAACACCAAGAATATATGGAACACCAAAAATACATAAACAAAACACCCCACTTAGACCAATAGTTGACAGCATAGGTACACCAACATACAACATGGCAAAAGATATCAGCAGAATCATCAGCCCGTTATTAGGAAACACAGACCAACACTGCAAAAATAGTATAGAACTGGCAAAAGAACTAAAGGAAATTACAATAGAAGACAACGACATACTCATCTCACATGACGTCACATCTCTGTTCACAAAAACACCAACCCAAAAAACCATAGACATAGTAGTTAACAGAATCAGACAGGACAAGACTTTACACAAAAGGACAAACCTCACAGCAGATGACATAGCACAACTGATAGGACTGGTAGCTAACTCCACTTACTTCACATACGACAACACAATATACAAACAACTGGAGGGCTTCGCCATGGGTAACCCGTTATCAGCCACCCTGTGCGAGTTTTTCATGGAAGACCTAGAACAAAAAGCCATAGCCACCGCCCCCCCAAACTGTAAAATAAAACTATGGAAACGCTACGTAGACGACATACTGGAAATCATACCAACAGGTAGGGTTGTCACGGTATGAAAATTTAACCTCACGGTTATTGTGACCAAAATTATCACGGTTTTCGGTATTATCGCGGTATTTTTTAAACGGTGTTGCATATGTTCAGAAAGCATTGATAGTCCTGTTCTACACAAACTGAAATAGTTCTGAAAAGGTTTAACAGTGTTTATTAAACCTAAAATAACACAAAGCCTTAGCAAAAGTGCAACTTTTCACAAGTAAAGGAACAAATAGCTTATTTTTCTGGAACTTGTTACAGTAGTCTGTGCAGGTTTAAATTATACAAATCCAAACATTCGAAACATAAACAATATGTAAACAAATCAAAGAAACACCACTTGTTTTCTCATATACTTGTTTTCTTCATTATCAAAATGAAAATCTAAAACTCCAGTCCACACTTGACTTGAGCACTGTACAAGTCAACCTTAAAAAAATATATGTATTTAAAACAAATAGCCACTTTAAACAAATTACTAAAATAACTACTACACTATGTAATCAAATCCAAATGTTCAAGTATAAATGGCATTGAATAAGTAAACAAATCAATGACAAGGAACTAATTGTATATTTCTCTTCATCATCAACAAATAAGATGCTTCATCCAGCAACAGGGTGTCCGTGACACGGTTTAAATGCTGGCAGAGGACGCTGCGGCTGCAGGATATAGTGACTCGTTGCATTCTCCCTCAACCAAAAGTCCTCGCGTCATGCATTTAAGCTAAAATGCTAATGTTAACTTACCTTGCACTGGCTGTAGAGACGTGGGTGATGGTCACACAGATGTGCCATTAGATTCGAAGTGTTGCTCTCTTTTGCAGACACTTGTTTCCTGCACGTTCTGCAAACGGGATAGCAGTCTTCTATTAACGGTCCCTCAGCGTTTTTCAGAAATCCAAAATATGCCCATACTTCCGATTTAGTCTTCTTTGAGGGCTGATGGATGTCCTGGGCGCTGCCGTCTCCTCCTTCGGCCATTATTTCAGCTTCAAAGTTTTGGTGCCGTTGCAAACTAAAAAGTGCGTGTGCGCGCCGCGGGAACTTCAGCTGAAGCGACGGTGGCTGGTAAGGGTCACCGCGCTGAAACCGCGGCCACGGTAAACCCACCGAGATAATATAGTTTTTTAAAAACTGGACGGTTATTTTTATTGTCAACTTTTTTACCGGGGTTTACCGCTATACCGGTTACCGTGACAACCCTACCAAAAGGTCAAACAGAAACACTAACACAACACTTAAACAATATTGATGACACAGGCAACATAAAATTCACTTATGAGTCAGAAACAGAAGGCAGCATAGCATTTATGGATATGAAAATCACCAGGCAGACCGACGGGACCCTAAACATAAACACATACAGGAAACCAACACACACAGACCAATATTTATTATGGACATCAGAACACCCCACCATACACAAAATGTCAGTAATCAGAACATTATATCACCGAGCAAACATGATAACAGAAGAAAGAGACCGTAAACAAGAGGACAAACACATACAACACGCTTTAAAGACCTGCGCATACCCGACATGGGCAATAAACAAAGGAAAACAACAAACAAGAATAGAAAGCAAAGAACAACCCAAAAAAAGAACCAGAAACCCAGACAGACAAGAACCAAAACCAGTGATAACCCTACCATACATCAGAGGCATAACGGAAAAAATAAGAGCAACAATGAAAAAACACAACATAAACACACCAACAAAACCATACACAACAGTTAGAAACAGATTAGTACACCCAAAAGACAAGATAACAGCTGGACAAAAATGTGGAGTCGTTTACGAAATCCCATGCAAACTCTGCAATAAAACATACATAGGAGAAACCGGACGCCAACTCAACACACGGACAATAGAACACAGAAAGGAGTGCGAGAAAGAAGCAAATCGTAAACACACAAGAGCAGCAAAACAAGAAGCAGAAAGTACAATAAAAAAGTCAGCCGTAACAGATCATTGCTTAAGAGAAAACCATATAATGGACTGGGACGACACAAGGATCATAACCACCGAACAACAAAAATACAAAAGATGGATCAAGAAAGCAATCGAGATAAGGAGACGTGGATGTGGGACCATGAACAGGGACGACGGAGTTTACACGCTGGACCACGCATGGGACTGCATCGTCGGAGAGGGGAGAGCGGGCAGTAGAGGGCGACAACGTCCTCTGCTGCCCGCAGATAAACGGAGAAGGAAGTGACGCGCCACCATCAGCGTCAGCCTGAAGAAGCCGGCAGCCGTCGGCGAAACTGTAGCTACAAACAGGTAAACAAAACTGTTTCTGTGTTTAAAAAGAACGAAAGAATGGACATCATCATAAAGCGCAAAGTTCTGTGACAGTAAAAACACTCAAAAAACACTGGCAGTGAGAGGCTTTTCCAATCAGGAAACGGCCAGCAGTTTATGAGTTAAAAAACATAAAAAACTAAGTATGAAATACAGGTTAAAAGGTCAAACAAAGAGAAGTTGTTAAATCACTAAGGCAGGTAAGGGAAAAACCTGATGAAACCTGCTAAAAACAGCATCAATAACACAAAGCACTAATGAATCATAGCTAAACTAAATGGGAAAAGTAAAACGGCCCTAACAAGTGCAGTGAGGCAAGACACGGCCTACTGGAGTCGTGCAGCTTTTATTGAAGTAGATCATGAAGGGTAGGATATGTTGAAACTGCGTCTTCAGAGCGGACTTAAACCTACGAAAGGACAGGGCCAAACGTACTTGGATGGGTAAAAGAGTTCCAGAGCTTGGGAGCAGCATAAAGAAATAGCATTTTCTACAGCTGACGTCACTACGCTAGTGCTGCTGGAGCTAATGCTAGACAAAAAAACACATTTACCAAACACCATATTCAGACGTTTTAGCTCAGTTACACGTTACTCCCGTTGGTTATCGGTGCCTTTTGCGTTCACATTTAAATGCTGTTTGGCCGAGACGTTCAGTTGGACTTCCTCCCCCAATGGCGGTGCTTAGTTAACTCCTGTTTGATTATCTCCAGGAGATGAAAATACAACTTTGATGAGCGGAGCGACTTCATTGGCACCCATGAAAAAACACACTTGTTTAGGGCAACATCCTATAATGCATTGCAACGTTACATCACAATCTATTTTTAGCTACTGAAGAATACACTATTTAGTTCTGTTAATTATGCCAGGTTGTAAAATGTTTCCTGTGTAAGGAAACCCAGCACATTTAATCGAGTCACTGACTTGTGTCAGTGGTAGGGCTGCACAATATATCGTAAATATATCGTTATCGCGATATCAGCACGCACAATATGCATATCACAAACAACAGATAAATATCGCAATAAGTGGTCAGCTCAAATGTTTGCTACACATAATGAATTCGGTCAATCAAACGGAAGTATTATGTATTTTTAACATATCAAATGGAGCTCTTCACCCATTTGGCCAATCGGGTGGGTTCTCATAGGTTAGATGCCCGCCCCCGAGGCGGACGGCACTTAATTTTGATGGTTAGCAAACACCCGAGTTAGCTTTGTTCTGCTCTTTTTGCTGATTCTGCTTTTCCCGGGATCCACTGATTACCTTTTCGTGTTCATTTTCTTTTTCCCTTTCCTCATATCTTTTGTTTTTCTCATTTTTACGAAATTTTTATTTCTTTGTTTTTGATTATTTTTGTTCCTGAGTTAAGTTTTTATTTATCGCAAGTGATATCATCGCAATATTAATCTTTGTTTCGAATATCGCATGTTTTCCTAATATCGTGCAACCCTAGTCAGTGGCTTTCCAGCAATCCTCATTATGAGCAAGCATATAGAGACAGTGGAGGAGAAAACTCCCTTTTAACAGGAAGTCAGTCGGTCTGGCCGAACCACCACACCTCCCTGGGTCCTCCACTCATCACACACTCATGCATTTAGCAACAGAACACCACTGGTGTAAGAGGTTCTCTGCTCAGTAATATCAAAGAAGAGAGACAGCCGACTGCTACAATTTCAACTTTAGGACAAAGTCCCAAAAAGAAAAGACACCAGTTGAAGTTATGGACAACAAGAGATGTTTGGACCTAGAAAACGGTGTCTGGTGTTTAGCACTACCTCGTTTAGTGTTAAAATGTGGGTTTCTAGAGATGTGTCTCACGGAAAGACACCCAAGGGGAGGGGTGAGTGTTCTGTGACTGTTTGCGTTCAAAACCTAGCTTGTTCTGTAAATTCGCTACAGCAGCTTTAACCTCAGATTAGAAGCAGCCAGAAGGCTCACTAATCTACTAGAATGAGCAAATAACCCTCAGGCTTCATTAGGGACATTTCTGTCCATTTGGGCAGTTTTTAGGCCCGAGCAGCGAAAGCGCTGCGAAGGCCTATTGTATCTGCTGCGTTTATTTTTCTTCCACCAAGTAAATTGGCTTTTTGGAGGCCTTAAGATACCCGAAAACTCAGGAAGTTTTGCACACGTCAGGCGTGGTGTAAAATTTTGTATTTTAAAGCCATGCTTTGACTGAGGATTATGAAATTTGGTACACTAATGTAGTGCCTTGGGACATACAAAAAAGTCTCTTGGAGCCAAGGTCAATGTCGCACAGGAAGTCGGCCATTTTGGTCCAAGTGCTCGATTTAGTGGTTTTCGCACACGTCGTTTGGAAAGTGATGCCCCATCGCCCTTTTCACCAATCGCCTTCAGACTTCTGCTATAGACTCTTAAGACATAGGGGAAAAATTCAACCATCAAATTTTTCAAAAGTTGAAAGGTGTGGGCGTAGCTAAGCCTTAAACTTTGACCTGTCGCCACGCCATTCCTTTTTTCACAGCTCCTTATTGGACTCCTTTCACCCAATCACCAGCAATCTCTGGCAAATAGCAGCAGACAAGTTGAGGTCACTTGGTCTATAGTACTGGCAGGTTTTGAAAAAAGGCGGGGCTTTGGGAGCATGGCGAAATTCGCCATCACGACATGGAAATACGTTTGTGTGATCACTGACCACATCTCAAGGCAGTGACAATGTGGACTAGGGTTGTCACGGTATGAAAATTTAACCTCACGGTTATTGTGACCAAAATTATCACGGTTTTCGGTATTATCGCGGTATTTTTTAAACGGTGTTGCATATGTTCAGAAAGCATTGATAGTCCTGTTCTACACAAACTGAAATAGTTCTGAAAAGGTTTAACAGTGTTTATTAAACCTAAAATAACACAAAGCCTTAGCAAAAGTGCAACTTTTCACAAGTAAAGGAACAAATAGCTTATTTTTCTGGAACATGTTACAGTAGTCAGTGCAGGTTTAAATTATACAAATCCAAACATTCAAAACATAAACAATATGTAAACAAATCAAAGAAACACCACTTGTTTTCTCATATACTTGTTTTCTTCATTATCAAAATGAAAATCTAAAACTCAAGTCCACACTTGACTTGAGCACTGTACAAGTCAACCTTAAAAAATATGTATTTAAAATAAATATCCACTTTAAACAAATTACTAAAATAACTACTACACTATGTAATCAAATCCAAATGTTCAAGTATAAATGGCATTGAATAAGTAAACAAATCCATGACAAGGAACTAATTGTATATTTCTCTTCATCATCAACAAATAAGATGCTTCATCCAGCAACAGGGTGTCCGTGACACGGTTTAAATGCTGGCAGAGGACGCTGCGGCTGCAGTATATAGTGACTCGTTGCATTCTCCCTCAACCAAAAGTCCTCACGTCATGCATTTCAGCTAAAATGCTAATGTTAGCTTACCTTGCACTGGCTGTAGAGACGTGGGTGATGGTCACGCAGATGTGCCATGAGATTTGAAGTGTTGCTGCCTTCTGCAGACACTTGTTTCCTGCACGTTCTGCAAACGGGATAGCCGTCTTCTATTAACTGTCCCTCAGCATTTTTCAGAAATCCCAAATATGCCCATACTTCCGATTTAGTCTTCTTTGAGGGCTGATGGATGTCCTGGGCGCTGCCGTCTCCTCCTTCGGCCATTATTTCAGCTTCAAAGTTTTGGTGCCGTTGCAAATTAAAAAGTGCGTGTGCGCGCAGCGGGAACTTCAGCTGAAGCGACGGTGGCTGGTAAGGGTCATCGCGCCGAAACCGCGGCCACGGTAAACCCACCGAGATAATATAGTTTTTTAAAAACTGGACGGTTATTTTTATTGTCAACTTTTTTACCGGGGTTTACCGCTATACCGGTTACCGTGACAACCCTAATGTGGACAGCTGACATCACCTAAGCCCTGCCCCCTGACAACAGGAAGTCAATTGTTTTATGGTGAAATGCCCATATTTGTCCCCTCTAACTTAGTCAACATGACACCAAGGTCATGCACTGTCTTCATGATGCTGTAATGACCATTCAGTTCTGATAGCTTTCCAGAAAGGGAGGGGCTTTGATGCCATGACGAATTCTGGCGTGATGCCGTGACCTTACGTTTGACTGTAACTTCCAAAAACGGCCTCCGATCTGCACAAGACTGAACATGGCAATCAACAATCATGCCCTTTAGCCAATGAGGCACAAACAGTTGGTGAACCTTGTATATCACCACAACGCCCCCTACATACCTTTAAAACTGTAATAACTCCAACAGACGAGGTCGCAACTGCACCAAACTTGCTATGTGTCATCACACAAAGGCACCCAACACAATCCTGTGGTCACTGGTTGATATTGCTTTAGCTCCGCCCCCTGACAGATATTAGGCCCTGAATAACACATGCATAATGCAATTCACACCAAACTACATGCAAATGATTGTTGTCAACCTACAAACTTCTTCATGGAATATTTCCTAAATTTGGGACAGCGCCACTTAGATGGGTTTAAACTTTATTAACTTTTAAAGACAAGGTCAGAATGGCATTATACTTGGCTTGTGTCATCACGTGACTGCACCAAACACATTGAAGTCGTTGTTGATTCAAATCCCTTTAGCTCCGCCCCCTTTCAGCTCTCTGCTTCTAGAAAGCACACGCAACGTCTGATTGATGCCAAACTACCACAAAACCATCAATGACTCCCTAAGAGGACCTCAATGGGATTTTTCTGTAGTTGGTCACAGCGCCCCCTAGATAACTTTAACCTTAAATAACTTCAAAAAACGTGGTTAGAATAGCATTAAACTTGGTCTGTGTCATCACACCACCAGTGTGGTAAAGATAAAGTATCCCCTAGTGGTGATATTGGTAATTTAATGGTGGGCTCAAAGGAGATGCTGAGTAAGGGTGAGATGCAGACGAGGAGACCGTTCGCTGTGTCTGGGGTCGCGGGGGTCGACGCTTCTAATCCACGGACGTGCCCGGATGCCCCGGGCTGCCGGCCAGGCCTGAGCGGCGCGGAGCTGCGAGGGCCGAACGACGCTGCTTGCAGCTTTAATTTGTTTTTCTTTTTGATGCCATTTCACCACCGTTTGTGTATATGGTACAACATTTTGTCGCCTCTCTCTGGACAAATTTTAAAATTCAATTCGGAATTTTTAAAATAGACCAAGGGAACACTATGGGAAAAAAAACGCTATACATTTGAGTCATAAGAGGACAAAAACATCCACTTGTAAAAGTGGCTATAAAAAATATATACAGAAATGTGTTTGCCTTTTTTTTCATAGATCTGTTGAACAACTTCAGCCCTGCTCAAACATAAAAAAATCAATCATTTTGAGGCTTTTAACCCTTGAAATGCCAGTTTGAATACTCAAAGTCATTGATGTAATTTATGAAAAAAAAAACCCACAAAACAGTTATTTTCTAAAAAAAACATTTTTTTTTGCCTGGGGTGTTTAGTACAAATCAGTCTTCATTATATTATGAAATATCTAAAATTTAGAAATTTTTGCATTTATAGTTTTTACATAGCAACAGATTTATAATTTACTATACACTCGAGCCATTAGAGGACAAAAACGTCCCACGGACTTTAAAGAAACTAAATAAAAACGCGCAAAGCCTAGTTTCAACAATCTAATCTAATCCTAACAATCTAAAACTTTAAAATATGAATAAATCCAGATTCCTGTACTGCTCACTAATTCTCGGTGTGTCACGTAGACAGAGATGGAAATGCAAGACGGTGTGCTGAAGAGACGACAGTGGAAAAATGTGTGTACACCAACAGAGACGAGGAGACAGATAGAAAGACAGCTCGGCAGTCGTCGTCCTCACCATGAGAGGTTGGGCAGAAACCACAGAGCTGTCAACCCACAGCAGTTGATGCCCTCGGGCGACACGTGAACTTGGAAGTATGACAGCTAACCTGTATTAGCACAGACGAGCACAAGCGCCAACATGCACTAAAACAGACACACTTCAGCACAGACAAGCACGTCTGGATGGTCTGAAACTGAGTTCCCAATGATCGCGGCTGCAGAGAAATCAGGAAAAAATGGTAATCTGCAGTGAATATTTGTGTTAGTGGTTTTCGACAGCTCAGACTAGTTAAAAACGTCTGATTTGGGTCTCCCACCAACAGATGTTTGATAGAAGGAGGTCCTAGTTTCTGTTTCTGATCCATCCGAATATCAAAGTCATCTCGAGTTCCAATAAAAATGCTTTTGTAGAATACTTTTCTTGCACTTTAGATGACAAGCCAGTGAAAGATATTACTGAAGTGTTCCAGCATGATGTCAGTTCTAGATGTCACCGGCATGCCAGGCATTTCATGTCGTCGTCCTCCCGTGTCGAAAGCACGGCTTCGAGCGTTACATCGTAGAAATGCACATAAAACGTTTCTGCCACCTAGAGCTGATTTGACTTTTATTTCAGATATTTTGGATTAAAGTCAGGATCTCTACTTGGCTTTGACTGTTAAAGACCAGCCGGAGATCCAAAATTACAAGTTTTAGCAGGAATCCAATTAGACTGGATGTTTAACACTAGTTATATACTTTGTAGAGGCTTGTGGAGCAAACAATGCAGCTGCAAGCAAATTCCACAGTTTGTGTGAAATTTCTTACTGTAATTTTGCCACAAAGTGTCTCGATTCGGTCTCAGTTTGTTTATGTTTATGTTTATGTGCTTAGCAGACGCTTTTACCCAAAGCGACTTACAATTTTTTTTAACCTATAGGGCGTGTTGTGATCTGTGGGGGAAATCGGAGTACCCGGAGAAAACCCACGCATGCATGGGGAGGACACGCAACTCCACGCAGAAAGGCTGCAGCCGAGTTTCGAACCTGCGACCTTCGTGTTGCGAGGCAACAGTGCTAACCACTGCGCCACCATGCAGTTTGCTATCCAACAGTTAGGACTCACACCTCTCAGACTTTTTGACTTTCAGAAACTAAACGGAGAAGTGTTCGAGATGAAGTCCAGAGGCCAGGATCAGAATGACTCACCGGAAAAAGCTTCAGAGTGTTTTGAGACATCGGTGAAAATCTCTCGCAAAAGCAGTTTTCAAATTGAGATCAACTCACCAAGATACTGAAGTCTGAAAGTAACAGAAGCACCAGATGGTACAATGAAAAAACAAACTTGTAGGATTTACTTAATTCAATTACGGAAAGTGGTTGCACACAATTGTTTTGCTTTAGTTGCAAGTCAAACGTTTAAGTAGAATTAACATAAGTTTTTCATTTTAAACAAACATGTATATTATGTGTTAATACAAATTGATAGAAACATGTTGTCATTAAGTAATTTGAGCTCTTCAAACATTTTAATTCAACATGATTTTTTCACTTTGTTCCAACATGATTTTTTCACTTTGTTCCAACATGATTTTTTCACTTTGTTTGAACACTATTGTTTCACCAGTATAATGGCCATCACCCGGTTAATACCAACACTCTTACGATCCCTGGTTTTGGTACCAGTACCTGATCAATGCTTTTTTCCAGCAACTATTTTAGGAGGAATAAAAGTACTTTAGAGTTTTATTTTCCTCATTAAACTAAGCAGAAACAGCAAACTCAGTGAAAACGGTAAAATACAACTTATCAAACTACTTTCTTGTTAACTCATTCACTGCCAATGACGACTAAAGTCATAATTTTTGATCCAACCGTTCACTGTCAATGATGATTAAAGTCGTCATTTGCATTTTTTTTTCTGTGTGGGCGTTGGAAGAGCCCCCGCACCGTGAGAACAAACACCTCAGCTCTAAAGCCGATCTTCATCAGCATACATCACACGTCACGTGATCAGGAAGCAGAACATCCATGTGTTAGGAGATCATTTTGGGCTGCTGCTGTAAAAAAAGTGAGGCGCCAACTGGAAAAGCTTCTGCCGATCACAAGTCAACAACGGATTATGAAAGAACGGATAACGCTCGAAACGCACAGATTCTTCCTGATGTAACCCCCAAATTCCACTACCTCCGCTCCGCTCCGCCCCCGCCTTCCGCAGCCGCTCGCTTCCGAACTCAATTTTTACTGGTACCCGCTCTACAACGGCTCCGCTCCGGTGCGGAGACCTGAGGGGGGCAAACAAGCATGCGCGGGATTTTCGAGATCTTGCGATACAGTCCGAGCAATAAACGCGGAAGTTAGATCCAAACACCCGTTGTGTGGGAGAAGCATCGGCATGAACTGTTTAATCTGCCCATCATTTGTGTTGAGAGATCAGCAGTGTTTGGATCAACAAAGGGTGACTACTTTGATAGTGGAAACTGTATTTATGGCTTACTTTTGTGCATTTAAACTTCAGCCGCCATTGATAGTTGTTAAAAGTTGTTAAACCTGTGCATATGAAACAAAAAATGCCTTTTGTTTATCGATTTATTGTGAAAAACGGAAGTTGTGCTTGCTCCTTTTCCTGTTGGGCAGTTGTGATTTCTGTCCATTTACTGCGGAGGTGCTCCGGCGTCCGGCGAAAATAGAAGCAATCCTATTTTTGCCGGACGCCGGAACAGAGGGCGGCGCACGGCGCCGCACTGCCGGAGCACGGCCGCAGTAGTGGAATTGCTCTGATTGACTACAACGGGACCGATTTTGCTCCGGCGTTCGTGTCGGAGCGGAGCGGAGGTAGTGGAATTTGGGGGTAAGAGGTGAGTCTGCACTTTGTTTTGGTCGTTTTGGCGTCGACATCATCCTAGCACGCAACCTTCTGTCATTCTTAAAAAAACAGTAAAAACTGTTAGAAACGCTGGCAGCGAATGAGTTAAAGCAAGAATGAGACATGACATTTAAATACTCATTTCAAAATAAAATCTTGGTTTTACCTTTTAATGTTAAACAAAAATAAACAGTACGAAGATAAAATGCTAACTATTATGTATTCTTTGGTGTTACAAACATGAAAGAATCACTCTAAAAACCTGGAAGGAGACATGTTTAGACCCCAAATAAATAAACAAATGAAAAAACATTTATTTACACAACACACACGTAGTAAAAACCCATGTGCACCTTCTGTGTTTGTGTAGCAGCGGGGGCGGACTGGGATGTGACGGGTCATGCTCATACGATCCCGGGAACGATGAGGCTCTGGATAAAAATGCTGTTGTTTCCATGTTTAGGGACACAAAACTCATCAGTGATGTTACATTTGGCTCAGATGATGTGCAGCCAAACAGTTGATGTTTCTGCATGTTAGTCTGCAAACCCAGAGGTGTTGTTGTGAACGAGAGACAGGCCTGACACGTGACTGAGACCCCACGTGTCATGTGACGCACAGCTGCACTCGAGCTGTGTTTACTGGTCGAGTGGTGAAACTCAGCCCAGAAAAAGACATGCTCATATATAGTGTTTTTGTCCTGTATCAGTACCTGTGGAGAGTTTTGGCCACGGAGGGCTTACCTGAGCCAAACCTCAGCGCTAGCAAACAACCAGCCGTCTGTCTACAACCACTGACGGCTCTCCAAAGCCGTGACAGTTGGACCAGTTTAAAAGTTCAAAACAATCCTGACAGTTTACATCACACATCTCGGTTTCGGTTTCACGCGTCTGTGGAAAATGCAGGTAGCTTCGTGTTTTTCTAATTTTAACTTTACATGCATCCTCTCAGGTGTCGGCTTCCGTGAAGCGGAGGAACTCGCAGTCACCTCAGCCGACCCGGGGCCTTGTGGGCCAGACAAATACAGACAAGTGGGCACATTCCCACATGTGGGGCACACCTGCAGTGTTTGTCTCCCCCCCCCCCCCCCCAGCGACCTTGGCTGGTTGCGATCCCCGGGGTCGTGGAGCACAAACACTGACAGAGATAATGATGAATTACACGTGTATTAGCATGCAGCCTGAGGTAACACTCCTCCCACAACACACACACACACACACTTTCTCAGCTGTGGAAGAGTCAGCTGTGCACTCAGGACACACACCCCAAGACAGGTACTTCCACTTGAAGTGAGCCACAATAACGAGCTTTGAGCCCAGTGTCACTTGCTTCCTGTCTGAAGGGGTCAAAGGTTAAACACTCTTTCAGTCTCTTTAGCTCCTAGAAATCCAGAGACAAAGAGACGGAGCAGAGAAGTTGGCCTCTGTAGCTGAACCATCCCGACCCGTTATCTCTGTAACCTTTGACCTCGTTCACTTAAAAATGTGACAATTTGACAACTTTTTAGCCGAAAACCTTTTAAGAAAACAGACTTTAACTGGGTCTGAGATGCCCGAATCCTGCTCTGGTGTCATGTGGGGATGATCCAACCCCCCCACATTAGTATTTGTGGCCCACGCTGGTGTCTCTTGGTGCTGTTGACACTTTGACCGGGCTCTGTGAGAGACCATCTGTAGCTTTATGGGTAAAAACCAGCCTCGCAGCCATTTTGAAACAAACAAGCTAACTTCAGCTTGAACTTGTTGAGTCTTTTCTGGAATGTTCACCGTCTCACATTAATTATGATCCATGAAAAATAAAAGAATGACACCAAAGCGTTTGGTGCCGACTCGATCGCTCTCTGGAGCGAGGACCTAGGGTTGGGACACGGGACGAAGGAGCTGACATGAACAAAGAACACAGACTCCAGGTGTGTGACCAGCGCTGCCCGACACCCTTAGCAGTCCGTCAGCGGGGCCTCCTCACTAATCCTCTGCTGTCACTCAGCTCTAATCTCAGCAGGACAAACCGCTTGAGACGGGCACTACAACACCCTGGGGTAACTCTAAACCGTGCTCAGGGAGTAGCTGCAGCCATGAGAGGCAAAATCAGAGATGCATGGGTCCTTCTCATTTAGACTCTTTATACATGGACAAGGGAACTCTAAAGGTACTTTTTTAACCTCTACAGCAACATTTTAGCCTGTTTGTGCGAATATGTGCTCCCAATCTGCATCCACAGACAGGAAACAGCCAGCATTACTCTAGAAGAGTGGGCTGGCAGGTTTCCAGCGGTTTAAAGGCACACAATAAGCAGCCCCAGGCTGTCAACTGCACCCTTTACGGCTGATAAGTGTGTAGTCTCAGACACAATAGCCGGCAATGAGATACATGCAGAAAAAAACCCCGCAACATGTGAGTTAAGGTCAAGTACATACAAAAGGAAACGTGTAAACGTGTTTTCTATTGGGCTGAATGGATTATGTGGTTTGGGCAGAAAACTGATCAAGAAAAACTAAGAACTGTGCTTCAGCTAAAAAAGATTTTTAGTTTAGTGACAAAATAAATGCAAAACCACAGATGTGAATTCTGACATTTTCTAAAGTATAACGGCCAGAAAAACCCTAATCGTTGGTAGAAGCAGGTGTTCATAACAACAAGGGACAAGTAAACAATATGAGGTTTGAGGTCATTTTGGATTAAAGGTGTGGTTCTCTCATTTCGGTACACCAGCAGTGGTCTCTAGTACATTTCTACTGAAATGAATACATTGTAAGTCGTACTCTGGGGGAAAAAAGCTCTGGCGCTCCTGTTTCAGGAACTAGTAGTGAGCTAGAGCAGAGGGGAGCTTCAGATGGCAGGATCTGGAGTCATTTTTCCAGATATTCAGACATCTCTGTTCTGATTGGCTGACAGCAACACGACTCTACCACTGACTCTCTTTGTTCTGCAACGTTGATGTTTAATCTCAAAAATAACACAAGCCTGGAGGAGTTCTGCTGTGTGCTGGAGATGCTAATGCTAACAGTTAGCGTCTATTAGCAGAGATATTCTCTGCTGTTTCCTGGACGCTAAACCAACAACAGCCTTCCCCGTCGTGAGTCCAGATGGGCGAGTCCATGAATGTTAGTGACAGGGTGACGTAGATCTGTCAGGATTTTCTAATCCTTGAGTTTCACCGTCTGTTTTCTATTAGAAGCTAATGCAGGAGATAGGTGTAGGAGACTATTTTCATGTTCAGCGTGCATGACACACTCTGAATGACCCGTTAGAATAAGAAATAATCATTAAAACATAGTTCCTCAGTGAACCACACCTTTAAATAAAATCTGCGCTTTAGCCATCGTGAGGGTGTTTGACTTCTCTCACCTTTTATTGAGCACTGTTCAAGTACCTAATGGGAGATATCGGTGAATCCGGTCCTATCTTGGAAGGAACCACGACATCATGTTTGGTTTGACTGATAATGGTCATGCTTTATTCTACTGCTGGAACTTTCTGGAACACGGAGGTGGTTGTATTATGGTTTGGAGATGTTATGCTACGTGACTTTTTAACGACTTAACACGAGGAGTTTGTGTTGAATCTGCATTGGATGAAGGAATGGATTAAAATTTTTCACAATTGATGTGAAAACCAGATCAACGGTTCCCAGGAGAGTTTAGTCGGAGGATAAATGATGAAATGGGGATACTCCGTGTTTGTGTCATTTTCTTAGAAGACGCTTTTGTAGACTTATAAAAATCCAGAGGGAAACCGGACTCACCACTTCAGTTGGACGGAAGAATTTTGGGTCCACCTTCACGTGCACCACCCCCGTCTCTTTGCAGCGGCCGATCTCCTTTTCATCTTTTCCCTCCCACCTGAGAAAACAAAAACAGATTTTTCTCACACTGTTGTTGAAGATCCTTCATTTTCTACTCGTTTCCCCAAAGCTCCTGCACACAACACCTTCCTTTTGTTGTTTTTGTTCTGAGACGAGACAACAGGCAGCGGGAACGGCCAGGAACACATCATGATGAAGACAGGAGGCGGTGGACAGGGGACGGGGACTGAGAGGCGTTTATGTTCAGACTCGAGGTTCTGACGGCGGGACGAGTCTGGTGTTTGTACGCTGAATATTTTATAGTTGTAGTTTTACATTTATGCAAAAACAGAGGACAAACACTGACTTGTCACCCTTGTGCTTTAGTCTAGATCACCAAAGTGATGTCATCACAGGCCTCGCCTTTGACCCCATGCGGTATTAACAGTAACATCTTCATCCTTGTTTATCTGAGCTAAAACTTCACACCTTTACAGCGCCGCGTACGAGCCAGGCATGCTTCCAACCGTTACTGTGGTTAAGTGTGTGTCTGTGTGCGAGTGTGTGTGTGTGTGTGTGTGCAGGGTCCGAAATACATTTTTTTACTCACCGGCCAAGTTGGCTGGTAGATGATGAAAATCTACCAGCCAAGCATATTTTTTACCGGCCAAAATCCTAAATGATTTAGATCTACCTAAAGCATGTTATTCTATATTATGTTGATCCCAAACAGAGTGACAAAATCATTAAAACATCAATTAATAAGAAAAACAACTCTTTTGTCATTTTTACCATTTATTTATTTATTTTTAGAGATGTTTTTATGAACTCTTTCATTGAAATCTAGTCAGACTCCTTGTTTTCTCTGTCCAGGAAGTCTGGCCTCCTGCTTCTGACACCGTCTTTGTGCCAAAGCATTACAGCCTCATTTGGGTCCTAGTCCTTGATCTCTGGAGAACACAGCTGCACCATGAGAATATCTGAAAGTGTGTCAGGGCTAGGGTTGTCACGGTAACCGGTGTAGCGGTAAACCCCGGTTAAAAAGTTGACAATAATAATAACCGTCTTGTTTTTAAAACATTATCTCGGTGGATTACCGTGGCTGCGGTGTAGGCGCGGTGACCCTTACAAGCCACCGTATCATCTGCTGAAGTTGCCGGCGGCACATGCGCACTTTGTTGTTTACGACCAAAACTTGCTGGAAGCTAAAGCTGAAATAATGGCCAAAGGAGGAGACGGCAGCGCTCAGGACATTTATTATCCCTCAAAGAAGACAAAGTGGGAAGTACGGGCATTTTTTGGATATTTGAAGAATGCCAAGGGCCAGTTGTCTGTGAAAGGCAGCAACGCTACGTGGCCATCATAATGTAGCCATTGTCTCACGACTCCGCCACCTCCAGTTCGCCACTTTTCACAAAATCTTCTGGTTGCCACTGGTCCTGGTGGTTTTTCTTCCAGTTCGACGAGTTTTCTTTTGGAAGGCTGGCTGACTCCAGTTAAAAACCGCCACATTTCACCGCTAGTTTTAACACGAAGCTAACTGCTAACTTGATGAACTGATTGAATGGGATAGGTGGAAATGACGTTGGATGCGGCGCTCACGTTTCGCGTACGTTTGTGTACGTTGCATGCAGGCGGGAGGAGTATCAGAAATCCATGGAAGATGACTGATAAACATAACTAATTTGGTGCAAACATTTACTCGCCATGTGGCAGGTAGAGCTCAAAAATTTACTCGCCAAATGGAGCAATTTGCTCGCATTTGGCGAGTAGCGAGTGTTAATTTCGGACCTTGTGTGTGTGTTATTTAGATGAAAACCCTTTTTCAGGGTATCTGCAGGTTTAAGGGAGCCAAATTTAAGACTTTTGAAGACCTTTTTAAGGCCATTTTGACCAAATTTAAGCTATTTTTTTAATTAAATTTCTGCTATAATTTCCAGCTATTGCCTGGAACCGGTGCTAACCACGTCGCGAACGTGGGATTAGCCATCCAGTTACCATTAAACTTGCACGTCCCCATGGTGCAAGCTCCCACTAGCTTAACCAGCTAATGTGCTCATCTAAAAATAGCCCCCTTTCACAACCAGCTGAATGTGTACGGTTCCGCTTACGCCAACATCGTACACAAAAAACGCTGAACACTAACTAGAAATTAACAAAAATTTTATTGAAATAAAATAATCTTGTTTATTGGGTCTTTGGTAATTTAGGACCTTTGAGGATCATTTGTCATTTTTGAGGATTTTTAAGGCCTTAAATTTGGAAAAGCTAATTTAAGACTTTTTAAGGACCCTGTTTTTTAAAAACCCTTTTAGGTTCACTCACACTATGGTCTTTCCCACGTGTCTGAAGGCCTTCTCCACAAACTCCCTCACACTATGCACCTCCCCTGTAGCGATGACTAAATCCTCTGGCTCCTCCTGTTGCAGCATCATCCACATCGCCTGTAAGAGACACAGAGACAGGGAGACAGGGAGGTCAAACCACAGAGAGATCATACAGACACGTTGGTGCTCCGCTCTGGACTCTGCCCAGCTCGGTCCTGACAGACAGGAAGTGAACCTGTGACCTCTGAGCGGGGCATTAGCTCGTACCTCTGTTCTGACGTCATGGTGGGGACTCATGGGACACATACTGTGGGAAAGGAGGACAGAGTGCTCCCACAGGCCTACTGAACGCTGCTGCCACACACAAAAATGTACACGTGGCCACGAGAACTCGTGCATGCGAGCAGTGTTGCATCTAAAGAGTAAACAGCCTTAAAAACTGTAAAACTGAGAAAAAGTGTTTCTGTATGGATACAAATGAATAGATTCCAGCTAATATCCCATAATAAACAGCCCTGCATGGTTCCTCAGTATTTATGATGAAACAGAACCAGCAGATCAGACCCGATGACCTCTGGGACATCCAGCATGATCTGAAGAGAGACACCAGAGACTGTGAGACAGGCAGACAGACGCCGACGTTTCTAAAATCAAAGGAGGCAGAAATAGAAACGCGTGAAGCTTTTAACTCCTACGAGTGTGTTAGCATGTTCAGAAACACACGCATCAGTGACACCAGCCTCTAGACCCAACAACCACACGGATGGATCAGCGTCTGCTGCTGATGCTCATGCACGCACACGCACAGACACACACTCGTGCACGCACATGTATGCACTCGCACACAGGCACGCGCACCCACCCACCCACACACACACACGCAAGCACGCATGTGCACACACACGCACGCACACACACATGCATGCACTCGCACATACACGCACACACAAACTCGCATGCACACACACACACACAAACACTCGCTCATGCATGCACTCGCACACTTGCACATGCATGCACTCGCACACACACACACGCATGCGCACACACACTCGCACATGCATGCACTCGCACACACACACACGCATGCGCACACATACACACGCATGCGCACGCATACACACTTATGCACACACTCGCACACACACACACACGCATGCGCACGCATACACACGCATGCGCATGCATACACACGCACATGCATGCACTCGCACACACATGCACGCACACACACACACACACATACGCACGCACACACACACCCACACACATACATACGCACGCACATGCGCACACACACACACACACACACACACACACACACACACACACACACACACACACACACACACACACACACACACACACACACAGGAATGAACTTCCTCAGGGAGGGGAAGACGTCCTCTCTCTGGATCGTTCTGGGTCATCTGACTGCTCGATGCTGATGATTCCCCTGAGTCTGACCTCTGACATCCCCCCCGCTCCTCTGATGAACTAAACAGACTTCTCACACCACCACAGAACCTAAACCTTAAGAGTGACGGGAGAACGGGCCGTGCAGATGGTGCTGTGCTGCCATCAGCATCCGTGTTTACTGCTCTACGTCCAGCCGTTTCTTTACGCTCTCATCAGCTGTTTGGTGTGTAAGAGGAGTCCGCAACAGTTTAGTCACTTTTCTCATCCTGCACATGTTTCCAAATTTGAGGTGGCCCAGGCCAGGACGCCTCCTGGTCACCTCCCTCTGGAGGGGTCTCACTGGGAGGAGGTCCAGACCCAGAACTTCCTGGAGAGCTCATGAGGGTGATGTCTCTGGTCCAAACCGTTAGCTCGGACGTCGACAAAGAAGAAGTTTCATGTGTGTTTTGAATATTTTGTGATTCATCAGGAAATCCTAAATTTTCAAGTTATGACCCAAAATATTGTCGTTTATTTTGAGGTTAAAGGATAAATTAGAAAGGTGGCTGACACTGTTGCAACAGAAGATGAATTTAATGGAAGTCCTTCTCCCGTTTCCGACGTTCCAGCTTGTCAATGCTCCGCGCGAACAGCATTAATTATCAGTGGAAAAGCTGAAACATCAAACGCGTTAATCCTGCTTCATCGTCTGACTGGCTGATTATTTGAACTCGTAATGAAGCGAGCTCAAATCTCTGCTCCTACAAACCACACTGATGAATGCGGAGCCCACAGTAAGCTGGATGGCCATGACGACGGGAGCTGGGAACGCCGCTCTGCTCCTCCGGCAGCCAGAGAAAATGTTTACGGCAGGAGCTGAGTGATGTGGCCTGTGCTGATTTTAACCAGGAAATGTAATAAATAATATGCTGCGTGTTTTTATTGTAGCGGGGAATAAAGCAAAGTGAAATATTAGGGGAATGGTTTATTCGTCTGGGCCTGAGGTGATAACAGAAGAGCTTTGGCCTCACAGTGATATTCCCACGTTTAGGCTCCCGTGCCTCGCCCCACCCGTTACCTCGACTCCTTCCCCTTCTCATTCTCTCTGGGGGTCGTACGGGATTGCCCCGCTTCATTAGCTGACTGACAAACAGCTCAGAGGTTCAGACTCACACCTTCCTGTTCACATTGCCACAGGATCCCCCCCCCCCCCATCACACACCAGGCTGCAGCTCAGACCCCGACCCGACCCCGTATGATGGTCTAAACCCGGATCATTCTCCGACGTACACGAGGGAACGCCCAAAGAGCAGAGTTCAAACTTAGAGAGAGCAGAACAAATAGATGATGTTTGGAAATGGAAAATAAAGACTTTATTGCAATGAACTAATAAATGACGAAACACTCACGTTTTTATATAAATACTGTGTTGCTTCGTTTTCTACTTCCATTCCAGTTTATTTATAAAGCGCATTTCTACACGGCCGAGGCCGACCCAAGAGCTGCGCAGTAAAAGAGCATGAAAATCAACACACGGGAAGAAGTAGTAAAAATAAAACAAAAACATTGTAAAATGCTAACTAGGCTGAAGTAACAGCCAAGGAATAAAAGTGAGCCTTCAGGCGTGATTTAAAATCAAAGAGAGAGGGGAGGGGGGGCATTCTCACTGCTGGGGGGGGAGTTGGTTCCAGAGATGAGGCGCACGGATTGAGAACGCTCATTCTCCTCACGCCCTCGCCCGATCACTTGGGACCTGTAACAGGCGGCGGTCTGCTGATCGAAGAACTCGACCAGGTGGTACGTAAAGCTGAACCGGCTGAGTCAAGTACAGAGGCACATAAAGACAGAGGGACCTAAAAACAAGAAGTAAAATGTTAAACTGGATGCGGTAGCGCTCCGGGAGCCAGTGCAGCTGGGTCAGAACAGGAGTAATGTGCTCCCTCTGTCTGGTGTCCGTCTAAAGGCGGGCCGCCGCATTCTGCACCAGCTGTAGGCGCACAACCGAGGGAGATGTGGATCCATAAAAAAGGGAATTTGCACCATCCAAGAGAGAGATCATAAATGCATGGATCACTGTGTGCAGGTCGCGTCTAGTCAGGATGGACTTGATAGCCGGTGAAGCTGGAAACAGCAGGATCTAACCACCTGGCTAATGCGGGAGTCCTTCATCAACTCGCTGCAAGTTGGTGAACAAACTTCAACAAATCATTCGATTTAAAAAATGGAGAATTAAAAAATATCTGACATCTTTCAGTGTTTGTATTCTCTCAAAAATATTAGCTTATTCATAAATAGGAGTTAAAATAACGGGTGGAAATCGCTGCTTTAATCCTAAAAAATCATGACTTCAAATGTTTTTGTTAGTTTATTTTATAAATGTCGTGTTTTTATGAGTCGTCGCATTATTTCATCGGTTTGTGAGGAAATGTGAGACGATGCTTTTATGTTATTGTGGATAAGAAACAGACCTCTGCTGCGTTAAAGCTCGACGCTCCTGCAGCAGAACGCCACGCGTCTACCTGAGACTCACGCATCGGTCAGGTTTATCTGAAGCTAAGGCAGGAGGTGGGTGTAGGAGACTATTTTCATGTTCAGCCTGCATGAACAGCTGAGTAATAATTAAAAATGCTTTTCATTAAAGTTGACCTTTCAAACCACACAAAGTAAAAAACTATTCTTAACAACAGTAGCAGGAAAGGCAAACGTGATAAAAATGTATTAAACTCTTCAGCCGTTGTCTGAGATAATAAAATAAAACTCATAATCTCATTTATTCACTACATTCCTTTCATTAAAATATGTACTTCAGATTAAAAAACAAGCAAACTGAATGAAAACAAGCAGAGGGAGCACGAGTATTTGGGGGTTCAGCAAATTCATGGATGATTAATAATTCCACAAGCTGAATTTTTTTAATCTTCTGAGTTTAGGTTTAATCCCTGCCACAGAGAGCAGACGCAGCCAGAGGCTGAGAAGGAGATTCCCGGAGCAAACCTAAAGGCGGTCGCTTCACCACCCACTTCCGGCGGCAGAAACAGAAGGTGGACGCGAGGCGGAGAAGAGAGGGCTGCTGGAGAAAAGACGGCGGTCCTCCATCTAGCTGGATTTGAGGACTTTAAACTTCCTCAGGAGGAAAACGGGTTCAGATTGCTAATCCCAAACCTCTGCTCAGGAACGACGACGTCTGCACACTTCCCCCTCTTCGCCTCAGCAGCCATCTGACCCCTCGTCCTCCCTTTCCAGCCATCCTGGGACTCGCAGCTCCTCGGCCTTCTCTGGCTGCTCGACTCCAGCTGACATGTGGAATTGCTCACAGTAAACACTTAATAGAGCTGCCATTATGGCTGCAGAAAGCCATCAGGCCCAATCACAGCCTGCTAAAGCCATTAACCCCGGGGTTTCACACGCAGCTGTCCACATGTGGGCATAAAGCAGCGTCACCTGCTGCAGCTACATACGCTGGGATTCTGGGGAAGAATTGCTCCAAATGAAAAAGAGCTTTGCAGAAGCTTTTAAACAAGCTTCACGCAGCGAAGGTGGATCATCGCACTCGCTCTGGAGGCCACTTACAGCCTCGGAGTGTTTGTAGAGGCAGCTTACACATCACTGATGCTGCAGGAGCCAATCGCTGCAGATCTTTAGTTGCGTCGGCCGTCCTGGGCTCCGTTTGCCTCACACTGCTGCCAGAGCTGAGAGGGACTCTGGAAAATGCTGTGATTTAGCCTTGGAGCAGAGCCGTGTCTGCTACCATTCAAGGAGCAGACGGCGCTCCAGTCTCGCTGCTGATAACGAGATTAATGAGCTGCACTTAAGCTGCGATACAAGGAATCCATGTGGATAACGTGCATTAATGGGACAGCGCCACATCGGACCACAAACGCGGTCCGGGTTGTGGACGTCACGAGTCGCTCTTATCGGCTGCTCTCCTAGAGGACACATCCATCAGTGGCCAACGCTTCCTGGATACTCCAGCAATCATCTGCAGCCATCTCAGACTGGGATTAGGCTAATCTGGCTCCAGCATGACGTGGGACTCGGACCAGTACCAGATAACCTCTGACTACTGTACGGGTTAACTTTAGTCTAACTTCAGATCTGCTTTATCACATAAACATTGCTTTGCATCACAGAGATCCAGAGGAAGAAGTGACCTTCAGCTGACCTCCATCTCGACTCGTGATGCTGTTGCTAAAACTAATCTAGAGCTGAAACATCATTATTACATTACAGATGTAACTTTTTCTTATGCACCATTTTTAACTTGATTGCCATTAAAGGAGCTGTAGGCCAGTGATGTCTATCCCTGGTCCTGGAGGGCCATAGTCCGGCATGTTTCAGTTGTTTCCCTGTTCACCACCTGGTACTTTTAGTCAGGGAGAAATCGTTTGATCACAGGACTCTGGTTTTAGCCCCTCTGCTCTGGGGTGCATCTCTGAATGGCTTGGTGTCCCACCACGTGCCCTAAGGTCAACGGCCAGCTGAAAACACAGCTAGAGCTCGGGGGGGCAGAGTCGTTGGGCTGCTGCTCTGGAATGATCTTCCTTCCAACACATTTAGGGAATCTTTTTCAAGTGAATGTTCAAGACTCATTTCTGTTCATTGGCTTTTGAATGTGGACAGCCTTACGATGCTGCTATTTCATG
>NC_091748.1:77298169-77383169 GCF_043380555.1 Nothobranchius furzeri
ACAGAAGGAAGTGACCATATTTGGAGCTCTAGAGTGACACAAACTCAAAGCACTAAAATCTTCGTAATTACTAGAGGTGCTGAAAAAAATCGATTCAAGTCTGAATCGGGATTCTTATTTTTAAAGATTCAGAATCGATTCACAAAGGCTCAGAATCGATTCCAAGAACTCAAATATTTGGCACGTTACAGGTTTGAGATGCACTTTTTTATCTTTGTTAGGAGAGTCAGTACTCCGTTTACTTTTGTGGTCCCATAAATTGAGATGATTTATGTTTGAATCTGCTGATAAGAGGACACTTGAATGTCATTTTGTTCCATACTCAGAAATTTGAGATATTCTCATATTTATTTTCTAAGTTGATAAATGAGTACTCAGGATTACTCATGTAACTTGTTTCCACACATACTTGAAAAGTATTTGACCGTATTACTTTCAAAGCTACTGTTAGGTAACTACAGATGTGTTATATTTTACAAGGTAAGCAAAAATAAATGTTGCCTTTTGGTCAAAAGATTGTTTCTGTTTACAGTTTTAGAATCACTTTAGTTTACCTCGTAAATCTGCATTTTTGGAGCATGACCAGTTTAAAGTCAAATAAAAACGTCCCATAGCTTTAACTAACTTGTACAACAAAGTAGTTCATCCTGAAGCTGACACTCTTTGTTAATACTGGTTGTGAATCGATTTAAATTGAGAATCGATTCTGAATCGAATCGGCACCCCGAGAATCGGAATCGAATCAAATCAAATCGTGAGTTGCTCTAAGATTCACATCCCTAGTAATTATAGTACTTTAAATCTAAGACTATGACATCAGGTGGATTTAATCAGTGACAGCATACATAGTAAACACGCTAGGGATGCACCGATATGAAGTTTTGGGCCGATATCAATATCCAGTATTAATATCACTGTTAAGGCCGATAACCGATATTTGCTGATTTATGCTTCTGAAATCAGCAAATTTTACACGGACTGAAACATGCAAGCTGGATGTTGTGCTGTTTATCTATAAAGTGGAATTTACAATATGTGACTTACATACACACCACACACTCATTTACACTTCTGAGACCACCACTGTCACAAGACCAAACAATTACACATCATCACCCCCTTACCCTATAAAACAGATACACACACGGAAACAAGATGGAAAAATATCGGCCCAGTCTTACTTACCGATACAGATATGTTCAAAAATGACTAACATCGGCCGATAACGAAAATGATGCCCGACATATCGTGCACACACAGTTCTGAATATAAACCTATTGAAAGTTAAGATTTTTGGGAGTCAGCATATGAGCTGGATGGGAATTGGCTTTTACACGAACATCTATAAGTAAAATAAAAACGTTTAAATGTGCTACTGGTTACTAAAAGCAGCCAATGCTTAGAAAATGACGCCTTCAAGAAAAAAAAGCACAACAACGACTGCCATGCTCACGCTCGTGCACGGGGATGGGGCCAGGCGCCCGAGTGCGTTCGGTCGTGCTAAAACTACCTAAAGTTCACATAAACGAGTTCACAGAGAGCAGAAAAGTAAAAAAAATCACAATTTGCATCAAAAGTTTCTCCCAAAATTTGCAGATCGACTGTTTTCTGAGCAACATCAGCAGATTACTCCGAGGGAGTAAACAATAACGGTCAGTGCTCCAAAAGATGGCAAAACAAAGAAAAATAAACAAAAATAAAATTCTTGAACCGCATAAAACTGATAACGTCTCCATCAATCAAGCCTGCGCTCACTGCTGTGATGCTATCAGAGGGTTTATGTGTCTAAAAACACACACACACACACACACGCACACACACACACACACCCCTGACCTCTGGCTGCATGAACTGAGTCTCATAAAGACTGTCATTCACTATTTGGGCAGAAAACACAAACTGCAGACTAAACTGCCCGTGCCTGAAGTCACAATCAGAAACACACACACACACGTGCACATGCTCACACATGTGCACGGGGATCGGGCCGGGCGCCATGTAATGAGGACAAAGCTGCTGATTCTTGGAGCTCAGCGATAGCGTCATTTTTACACCGTGAGAACACGAGAAGCACATTTCTCAAAGGAGCCTTCTCACTTGCTGTGGGTGTTTTACCATTTTTGGCGGGGAGAGGGACACACACACACACACACACACACACACACACACACACACACACACACACACACACACACACACACACACACACACACACACACACACACACACACACACACTAAACAGTTAAAAACAGCAGAAAAGGCTAATCTGGTGGCGCTGGGTCATGAGTGGTGCGCTGAAGACATTTAAAATAGTAGCATGAGATCTTCTGGTCTTTATTTACGTGTGGAAGTGGACGGATTTACACACACATCCTCATCTGTCGGAGAGCAGGGATCAGTAGCAGAGAAATGACTGATGCTGGGCCAGAAAAGCACCTTGTTTATTTTGTTTAAAAAGGCAGGAAGATAAACAAACACCACCAGCAGCAGCAGGAGGAGGTGGCTTCAGACTCAACAGACCAGCTGATTCACTCGCATATCTTTCAACGTGCACCACTAGTGAGAGTAAAGTGTGCAGAAATGTCAACGCATTTCCTCTGAGAAACGACAACTCTGTGGAGAGATGGAGCTCATGAAGTGGTTGGAAAAGCTTTTAAAAGGCTCGTGGCCAATCCCCCGCTTTGAACGTCCTCGATCAGAGCTGAAAACCAGACCGATGAAGGATCCTTTTGTCTGAAAAGCATCTCGTTAACAAATAAATACATAAAGATTTCCAATCTGAGACACAGGAAACGAGCGTCGTGATTTCACGCCATCAGCGACGGTCGGATGTGAGCGATCAGAGGTAGATGTGGTTTGTGGGAGCTGCTGTATTTTTAGTCGTTCTTGGAAGTCTGAAAGTGGAGAATCTGGTGGGAAACGGGAGTCACCCGGACCGGAAGACCGGAGCGGAGGTGTTTGTCTGTTGATAAGAGACGATTAGATAAAGCTGTTCGACTTCTGACGTTTAGGTGAGAAACAACTACAGTACAGGTGTGCAGGTGTCTGCGAGGCGACTTCCCAGACGTCGACCCAGACACGTGACCTCTGACCTTGGAGGCCAGGAGCAGATCTGCTACAAAAGCCCCCGTTTACAGAATAAACAGGCCTGAATGTGGATTATTCTGGTGAATGCTGCTCTAATGTCAGCCTCACGACACGTTTACGAGTTTTCTCTTCTGGTTCGGAGTTTATTTCCAGCCAAAGTGACCTCATCTGAGATGCTATCAGCCTGTTAACTCTCTCTCTGCTCCATTATGGTCACTGCATTGCATACAAATTGTACATTACACAGCAGGTGTGTGTGTGTGTGTGTGTGCGCGCGCGTGCATGTGCATGTGTGTGTGCGTGTGTGTGTGTGTGTGTGAAGCAGAAATGCTTCCCACACCAAAACCACTAAACTTTATTGGTCTTTTGGCTCATATTTAAGGAACCTGTTAGCTTATTTACCAAAGGACTTTAAATCACACGGCCATCTCTAGGGTCAAAGGTCAGACTGGTTCTAGGTGATAGAAAGGCAACAGAAGCTGAGATCAGCTCTGGTTTCTACCGAGTCCTGCGGAACCAAAGCAGGTCCAGAAGGACTCCGGCAGCAGAAGACCACACCAGGGCCATTACTCATTATACGGACTCGTCTGAACTTGTGCACTCGCGTCCTTCTGACGCCCAAGTACCGTTCTAATCCTAAGTAGGCATCATGTCAAGTTTGCTCAAGGTTCCCGGATGTGTTCTTGCTCCGCCCACTGTGGACGTGGGACAGCTAAGTATCCCATAATGCATTAAAAGTAGTTCTGGTTGATGAAAATTTTACTTTATTAGTTTAAAGGCAAGAAATGTTTCGTCTATTTCATCCGTTTTGATTAAAGGTGGACCAAATACAACACAAATAATATGTTTTTATTTTTATTTTGTTATTTAATTCGTTCACTGCCAAAGACGATTAAAGTCGTCATGTGCATGTTTTTACTGTGTGGACGTCGAACGAGCCCCCACACCGAGAGAACAAACATCTCAGCTCTAACGATCTTCAACCGCATACGTCACACGTCACGTGACCAGGAAGCAGGATATCCATGTGTTAGGAGATCGTTTTGGGTCGCTGATGTAAAAAAAAGTGAGGCGCGAACCGGAAAAGCTTCTGCCGATCACAATTCAACAACGGATTATGAAAGAACGGATAACGCTCGAAACGCGCGGATTCTTCCTGATGTAAGAGGTGAGTCTCTGCTTAGTTTTGGTTGTTTTGGCGTCGACATCATCCTAGCGCGCAACGTTCTGTCACTCTTAAAAAAACAGTAAAAACGGTGAGAAACGCTGGCAGCGAATGAGTTAAAAGTAGTTCTGTTTGATAAAAAATTAACTATTTTTATAAATTTAAAGCAAGAAATGTTTGATCTATTTTATCCGTTTTGATTAAAGGTGGACCAAATATATCTCAAATAATGTGTTTTTATTTTTATTTTGTTATTTAAGGAATAAACTAGACTTTTATATTTATGTCGGGCCGTATAACCGTACCAACAATCAGCGCTTGTTGTCATGTCGCGACGGTTCTGTTCCAACTGCCGTCCCCGTCCTCCCGTACTCCGTAGAACGGACTTTCTGGTATTCTAGCCCAGAACGTACAAGTTCACAAGAATGTACTCGGGTCCTTGAGCATTGAAAATCGGCCCAGGTGTCTCCTTCACACAGGATCACCAGAACGGGACCGGAGGAGACTGGAAAACCTTCCCTGGTCTGACGTGTCTGGATTTCAACTGTTGGGTCAGAACCTGGTGTCACCAACATGAAAGTATGGATCCATCCTGCCTTGTGTCAGCGCTGCGGGCTGCTGCCGCTGGTGGTGTGATGGTGAAGCACTAACCCATGAAACCAAGAGGTAAGGTTCTAGCGAGGTGTGCCAGCTACAGACACCTGAGACCTTTGGTCAGGATAAATACACGTCTACAATTTGTATTCGTAGAACAAAAAATACTCTAAAGGTCTACGGGAACTAAAAACACATCAGAGCCAATCAGATGAGTGTTCTGCCTCCATCAAGAACTGAGACAACACCGATAACGTGTTGGACGGGGCGAGTCTTTAGGGACAGCTAAAAAAACTGCACAGTCATCACACACACACACACACACACACACACACACACACACACACACACACACACACACACACACACACACACACACACACACACACACACACACACACACAGAGAGAAAACATATTCAACATAATATTTTTAAAACATAAAAATCCTTCCTCTGTTCCCTTTACCCTCTCTCTGGTGCTGTTGATGCGTTAATGTTATCTGGTCATCGCAGCAGGAGGTGAGAACACACACACACACACACACACACACACACACACACACACACACACACACACACACACACACACACATTCCTGCAGTACATGTAGAGTTTTTGCTTTTGAACAACCTGCTGACAGACCACCATCATGATGATGTTACGGCCCAACAGGACCGTTCATGTGAAGGGGGGTAGCATAAGAAACATGACGGTGGATTTAAAATCGGTTTAATTGTCATAAAAGGCAATAAAAATGAGTGATTATTTAAATAATGCCAAACAAAACCAAGACTAAAAGGTTAACTGGTTAAAACTTTGTTAAAAGTTTGACCGGACTAGAAGGAGTTTCTTAAAAATCTCAAAGTTGATGATAAAAACCGATGTACTACAAAAACACGTGTTTTAAAAACCCAAAGTCGGTAAACTACAATCAATCAATCAATCAATCAGTTTTATTTGTAGAGCACCTTCCGCAATGCTATCAGAAGCCCAAGGTGCTGAATCATCATGATAATGATGTTAAACTTAAAACCAAAACATAAACCAAAACGATCACATAGATCTTCTAAAACACACAAAAGCGGTTGAAAACAGAACGTGAGGCCTGGAGAACAGCAGGACCCCGAAGCCTTTTATCCCAGGTGTGGAACATCAGAGGGATTCAGGTCACCTGTGCTCCTCAGCAGCCTGGAGGAGAGGAGGGGGGGCGGTGTCTGGCTGATCACCGGGGCTGGGCGATCCTGGCTCCTGGAGCTGGTGGCCATAACAATGATGATGATGATGATGAAAATGAAGTTAATGATGATGATGATGAACCGTCACCTTATCGTGGTGGAGGAGTTTGAGAGCCCTGATGATCCTAGGAGCTATGTTGTCTGGGGCACTTTGTGCCCCTGGTAGGGGGTTCAAGGTCTCCCATGACAAATGGGTCTTAGGTGAAGGGTGAGACAAAGAACGGTTCAGACGATCATTCATGGATGTAAATTCAAAGAGTCGGAGTACCCGGCCCGGAGGGTTACCGGGGTCCCACCCTGGAGCCAGGCCTGGGGTTGGGGCCCGTGAGCGAGCGCCTGGTGGCCGGGCTTTCGCCCATGGGGCCCGGCCGGGCCCAGCCTGAACCGGATACATGGGCTCATCCAACTGTGGACCCACCACCAGCAGAAAGAACATGAAGGGTCCGGTGCAGTGTGGATCGGGTGGCAGACCAAGGCGGGAGCCTTGGCAGTCCGATCCCCGGACAAGGAAACTGGTTTTTGGGACATGGAACGTCACCTCGCTGGCGGGAAAGGAGCAGGAGCTTGTGGCAGAGGTTGAGCGGTACCGGCCAGATAAGTTTATTGACCCCAAAGAATTAGAACAAAACATTCTAAGTTTATTGGGACTCAACCATAACTAGGAATAAAATACAATCTCATGAATATTTTATATTTCATGACCAAAATGGAATTAAATACCAAAAACCACAGAAGTGGAGACGCTTCCTAAACACAACACCAGCTCCTGGCTCAGTATCTCCTCCATCCACACTGCTGTGGTATCGCCACGGTAACGTGATCAGAGGAGTTTACAGGAGAGATAAAATCAGGGCAGTGACAGAGACTCCGCGGGGGGTCCTGAAGCCACTCACACAAAACGTCATTGTAATGTGTCCAGCGGGTGAGATCAGGTGAGAGCAGTGTAATCAGATGTGTGTGTGCTGTGAATATTACATATAGGAAACAAATGCCTCACCCCTGGCTAAGGGGAGAGAGAGAGAGAGAGAGAGAGAGAGAGAGAGAGAGAGAGAGAGAGAGAGAGAGAGAGAGAGAGAGAGAAAGAGAAAGAGAGAAAGAGAGAGAGAGAGAGAGAGAGAGAGAGAGAGAGAGAGAGAGAGAGAGAGAGAGAGAGAGAGAGAGAGAGAGAGAGAGAGAGAGAGAGAGAGAGCTGTTGTTCCACAGCCAGACAGCCAGAGGGGATCATGGGTAATAAAGTCAGCAGCTACGTTTGGCCACTGCAGCAGTTCCTGCTGACCGCGGCAGATTCTTCACGTGTCATCAGAAGTGATTCTTCTCATGTCTTTAACCCACAAATATGAGTCGGTTTTCCCAAATTCAGCCCAACTTCACTGGTTCATTTTGCTCCCCCAGTCCTCCGCGGCCCAGCTCTACCTGTACCAGGCGCCCACCTGGCCCCAAAAATCAGCTGATCAGCTAGCCTAGAGATCTAGACAGACGGTAACCAAAGCAAAATGACTTTGCTCTGCAGGGTGGTCTAGACACCAGTGGTGGCTCGTCCATAGGGGGCGCTAAGGCGCCGCCCAACCAGTCTCACGGGAAGAAGATGGGAATCATGAAATATCAGAAAGACTTAAAAACTAAACGAAGTATACGTCATACAGACTACATGTGCTGTGTAAAATCTGCACTTAAGTGTAGCACACCTTTACCTCGACCGAACCGTCGACGTATTTCCTGTTGCTTTTGGGTGCAACAATCTCTACCATAGACCAACGTGGTGAGGGGCGCATGCGCGTTGGATCCCCCCTCCAATACAAATAACAGGAGCCTATGAATGCAGAAGTTTGACTAAAACTGGGCGGAGTCTCAGCTCAGCTCAGGATGTTCACATGGAACCGGAAGCTCTCCACAGTTCCGTTATTTTGTTTTAGCTCCCGGTTCTTTGTCCATGTTAGAGCAGCTGAGTACATCTCATGGAGTTTATTTTTAATATGGAGAACTAGAAAATGATAGAATGAGACGTCAGAGACTTTTAAACACTCCAGCAGGTAAAACAAGTCTGAAACTGTCAGGAATCAGCTCAGTGTGACGCTGGGACATTGGATTACACAAACCAAGTGGATTGTTTTACTATAACATGAATTATTATGACCAAAAACCAGCAAAGGTAAGACTGTATTTATGCTTTTGACTTGATGAAATTAGCGTTGTTTGTGATGCTGCAGAATTTGCATATATTGGTATATTTTTTTTTTTTCCGGAACTGCGCTGCTCTGGGCGGCTGCATGTTGGAATAGCTCTGTTGACTATATGTAAGTTTTGCCTTTTCTTGGACATTTTTTCTTCTAGTTTCTCAAGAAAAACTGTATTTTTTGGAGATTTTACTTTTCTGTTTCTGGTGCTGTGAAGCTTGGAGGATTTTTACTGTTATTTTTTTAACTTTTTTCACTTTTTGAGCATTTGTTATGATGCATAACCATGGCAACAAGCTGGTTTACAATCGGGAGCAGCTGATTAACATGGGAAAGGCTGAAATAACACCTCAACTGAAGCCACAAATCCCACATGAGCTAAAAAGCAAGAAGCGTGGGTGCAGAGCGGGAGCAAAACAGAGACAGAGAAAGAGGAAATTCAAACCATCTCTTCCATCGATCATAATGGGCAATGTGAGATCACTGGCCAACAAGATGGAGGAACTCCAAGCCCTTTCAAGGACTCAGCCAGAGTTTCGGCAGTTTCAGAACCGCTGGAGGAGATAATGCAAAGAAGCATTCTCCAAAGAATCAAGAAAATGATGGACAACCCTGAGCATTCTCTTCACAAGCCTTTCCGACAAAGGAAGAGTGTCTTCAGTCAGAGGCTTCTTCAGTTTCGCTGCAACACTGACCGCTACTGGAGATCCTTCCTGCCAACAGCCATTGTAATGTACAATAACTCTTCGATGACTTGATTATTATTATTCTGAGCTACTACAGCAATCAATTTCCCTCTGGGATTAATAAAGTATTTTTGAATTGAATTGAATTGAATATTAGCTTTTGGAATGTTGGTAGTGCTCGCAGGACCGTCTGGGTCAATTAGTGACTCATAAGAATGGGGATTTGGCGTCCCTAGTGGCGATATGTAGTTAGCACATCTGAAAAAACCAAGTCCCCATAATTCGGGTCTTGATATGAAGCATAACAGGAAGTGAGAAAAATTGCAGTTCCACCCTCATCCACTAGGGGCTGGTGTCAGAAGCGAGCAAATCCTCATTGACTCCCATGTTAAAAATACCAGTTTCACAGCAGAAATAAACATGTTTACAGCCTGGTACCAAAACATGTTTTTGGTTTAAATGATCTAGTTTACACTCATGACAACTCTGAGGGGGGTGAACGTTTTTCTCACTCTTCTGTTTAAGTGTATTAAAAGCCTAAAATTCTGTATAATTAATGAGCATCAGACCAACGTGACCACAGAGCTAGCTCCGGGGAAAGGCCTCAGTAGAGCCTCGGCCTCGCCTGAAAACTGTTCCGTCATTTTCAGTCTCTCAACTTAGACCTTTAGTTGTAGCATTTGTGTATTCTTGTTTGGATATTATTTGTGCAATTGTTGGATAAAATGACTTGCTGTGGCATTAATTGCACTAATAGAGCGTCCAAGGAGTCTCCACTTCATTTTTTTCGGTAAGTAAAATTATATTTATGTATTTCAGGTCACTGCCAAGCTGAGCTTAGATTTTAACATGTACTGTTTAACCATGAAATTTAAATGTAATAGGGTAAAACCCAGTGCATTTAACATAATGCTGCACTTTAGAAAATGGGATGAAATATAACATGTTGGTGGAGCTGGGTTCCCACTATCGGTTATGGTCCCCTCCCCTCAGCGGCAGCTCGGTGCATCTCTGATTGCAGCGGCACTTGTCTGCTGTGTGGCTGCCGGCTTGTGGAGCTCTCGGAGACCTCTGTGTTCCAGCCGGTTCTCTCCAGCGGTCAGCCCGGCGTATCTCTGACTCAGAACCTCCGGTGTTGTGCACAGTTAACTCCGGCTGTAGCTAGGTAGCTACCTCCGTTAGCTTAGCTCCCACCTCCGCGTTAGCTTTGGGTTAGCTTTTAGCTACATCGCTTCAGTTCGACGGGTGTCGTCATTTGATCCCAGCCTTACAGCCCCACCCTCAGCTCCACCTCTCTTCCCTTTTTTGGAATTGTCTGGACTTGACGGAACCTGTGACACGGTCAAAATGGCGGTGGTGGCCACCTCCCATTTTGGCTTAAAAACTTATTATTGGAGCCTGTGGACACGAATTGTCCAGTATATATGTGGATAGAAAAAAAGGGATGGCGTGGCCTGTCGCCATAACCGCAAATTGTGGAAATAAATGATTAGAATTGTTTTTCACTAGAAAAATGACGATTACATAATTTACCTTTGAAACTAATATTTTAGTGAGCAAGTTTTAAAGCTTGTTTGAATTTGCTGTTGGTTTAAAAATCAGGAATGTGACAGAAAACACTTGGGCATCACCTTTGGACTAAAGAGACTTGAGCTTTTCTTTGAGTCGAGAGCAAACAGAGGTACTTAAGCCCTTCATTTAGAAAAAGCCTTCGTTTACGTCTTCGTCAGCGAATGGCAGACTGCCTCGTTGGCTGACGTCCACAGCGGTGACTATGTCACGTTGTTGTCCAACAGCATGTGGAGACAGTTTCCCGCCCCAGGACTGAGCTCTGTATAGGGGTTATAGCGAGACCATTGCTCTTGCTAGGCTCCTCGGTCTTGATTAACCTCCCGATGCTTTGGTGTTACAGATTCAACTGGGAGACCACTAAAGCTAAACAAAATGCTGGTAACTACCTACAGTAACTGAATCTGCTGGATGAACAAATGCCCCCCCCCCCCCCCCCAACAACGAACAAGATGAACAAAAATGCTGAATGAAAACCAGCGGTGGTCTAAGCTGTACGTCTGGCTCCTGCTGGTAACAAACCATCCAGAAGGGTACGAAAGAAATTAATCAAACGTTTTCCGTTCCAATCCCAAACTTTCTGCAGCTCCATTCATTTCTCATTAAACACTTCCCAATCCCTACGTCGCCTCCAGCCAAACGGAGTGAATCCATCCTGGTGATGGTTCCTGGGGGGGTACTAACTCTGCCTGAACACCGCTGCTCCTATGCTTCCTGTGGAGCTGCAGAGGGAGAGGCTACAGGAAGGTTTCCTCTCCCGGGATGGCCCGCTCCCTCCGGAGAGAAGGAGGGATTGGGCTGGAAATGAAAAGTGAAAGCACACCGAGACCTCATTGTTCCCTCCTAGAGTATGGAGCTAGGATTGGGACAATATTCAATGTAACTTGTACCAAGTTTTGTAACTTGGAACAGGTTTCATGACACGTAACTTTGGATTCGTAGCTTGTAACTTTAGTTTTCTAACTTGTAATTCTCAATTTGTACTTGTATTTCTTGTTTTGTAACAGGAAATTTTCATTTTTTACATGTATTTTTATTTTGTAAAATCAAATTTTCATTTTGTACATTTTCTACTCATTTTGTAACATCAAACATTCATTCAGAAACATGAAACTTTCGATTTTTACCTAGCAGACTTCCAAAACAAAACAAAAAAAAAATCAATGTACAAGTTTGAAATCAAAACTCTCAAAAGACACTTTTCATTCTACAGCTACAAATCTCAAATCTACAGTGTTACAGATCATTTTGTCTCAATTCTAGCATCAGTGGGAGTCCATATAGAGGAGCCTTCGAACTCTTTGAATCTCTGCATAAATCAGACGAACCACGATACATTTCATCTGATTGGTAGTTCTGGGGGCTCCAGGGCTTCAGCTGTATGAGCATGCATTAATGTGCATCTGACTGTACACACACACACACACACACACAGCCTATAAACATGATCACACACTCCAAACAATCACCCCTTGTTTGAAGCCCTCTGAAGAAAGCAGGATGGAGAGAAAAATCTCTTTATTTAATTTTTCTGTATTTAACTCGTTCTGTGGCAGGCTCCAGCTAACCGGCTTCCACCTAGGACCACAACTCCCAGCAGTCCAGCGCCAGGATTCCCATCGTTCCCAACCTACATCACCAACCGCGGCTATTTACGGAAGTCGCCTTCCACCTCAAGTCACTCAGTCATCATTTCTTCGAATCCATGATCAGAGTTACCAACCTACCAGTTCTTCCAACGAACTCTCTTCAACCAGTAAGTGTCCTTGCTTATGTAACCCAACCCGTGCAGGGGCCTCCCTACACCCCGGACTCTGCGTTGTGTAATTTTGTGTTGGATTGGGGTGCACAATAGAGAGACCAGTCGGACACAGGCGTTCAATTTGTGGCTCGGACCGCGCCGTCTTTTTCTTTATTTAGATGATGGGGCAAACACCACTCCGACTCCGCTGCTGGCCTTTACAAATCACAGCAAACACTGCATCATTATCAAATCACAGCGTAAGCCAACAACAAATATAAAATAAAACACATTAAACAAGAAATAATCATGTAGTCAAGGCATCTTTACACAATTCTTCGGTCTCAGAAATGAGTATGACCCAAAACACAGTTTGCAGGATTATCAGCAAACCGTAACTGAACAGCTAATGCATTACTTTGCCCGAACGGGGGCTATGCTAACTAGCAGGGATGTAACCCGAAATTGCCGCTGATATTACAGAACGAAACGTGCACACAAACTACTCATACTGTCATCAGACAACACATGAACCTCCCAACAAACACACTATATGCTTAGCAAACCACCATTTTACACAGTGGAACACTTATTTTAAACAAAACCATTACAGTACACCACGGATAATGCTTACCTTTACAAATCACAGCAAACACTGAACCCAAAATGGCGCCTGCGCAACGATAAAACTGAACTACGGTGTCCTGCAGAGGACAAATGGTCAAAATTGCTAAAATCTACAATATATATCCAGCTCAACAGCGACACCTTGTGACTTATTCCAGTCACTGCCTTACACTTACTTTTGGAATAGCTCCGCGCTTCTGTTTCACTTCGGTCAGCGCTCGGGCATCCCTAGATTAAATCGCGTGCCGGCTACACCCCAGCGCTCGCTGTTCTGCATCTGGGAAGTCACGCACGCTACAGCTCAACTCCTACCAGTCACCCGAGCGTTTTGACACCATCATCCCACGCTCAGTTTAACATATTTTACTTGAGGTAGTTTAGTCCTCATAATGGACAATAAGTTCTGTGGATTAGGAAATATTTGCTCTTGACTGCCTAAGGGAAACAGAATATTTCAGGGGGACATAATTTCCCTCAACACCCGTTTCACATGGATCACGGAGCGCACCGCTCGATGTAAACAAACATGCTGCCGCTACCAGCTTATATGGATATGGAGCGATCACTGGCTGATCGTTTACTACGACTGGTGAAGGCGTGTTGGTGAGCCGGGGACACGCTGTAGACATCAAGTAAACAATGCTAACTTATCCACCAGCTAATCGTGGCTCAAGGCTGGCGTGGTGGATGGAGATGGGCGTCACGAGCTACTAGTTAGTCACAGCTAGAGCCGGGGAGACGCTGTGTATGCCGTGTGTAAACTCCCACGGATTACCAGCAAAAGGAGACCAAAGTCTAAAGGTAACGTTTGAGAAGAAGCCCTCTGAGTCGGAACGTCTCAGTAACGCGTGGAGAACTACATCGCCGTCAGTAAAGTGTTGTGGAGAAAAAGTAAACAACGCTAATTTAGCCATTGGCTAGTTCATGAGCGCTGGAGCGTGTTGGGCGAGACGGCAGGCTGCGGGAAGAGAGGAGACTTGAGTAGAAGGACTTTGGAATGGACACGTTGGGACCGGGTCGGGAGTTCTGGTAAGGACACGTTGGGACCGGGTCGGGAGTTCTGGTATGGACACGTTGGGACCGGGTCGGGAGTTCTGGTACGGACACATTGGGACCGGGTCGGGAAAAGACGGATGATCAACTTGAGGTGAGACAAGTTGGGACACTAACAGAGAAGCTAACCAGAGGCCGGCGTTCAGCTAATAGCGGGCGGGGTCTGAACATATGCGGCTTCCTTGTGTCGGACATGATGACAAACGGACAAATTTTAAGTGTCTTTTGATTTAATTTTTTTTATTCAAACTAACAAGTACAGCAACGGTGTAGCTATTCTTTTCTATTTCTTTGTTGAATTAGCAGACTCCATGCTTCCAGGGCGCACTGCTGCCCTCTGCTGGTTCTGTCAGGTTACAGTCACAATGCAAACGGGTAACGTGGAGCTCGAATGTCCCTAAACAGCTACTGTATTTCAAGATGGTGGATGACCACGGAGCCTCGACCACAGTTTATGTATATAAAACTGTAAAATTTGAAGTTGAGAGGAAAATTTAGAATTGATGTTGGTGAGAAACATTAATGAAAAAGGACAAGTTTGTGAACTGGAAACACAGGAGCTGATGGTAAACAGGTAAAAATATCACACACTGGGACTTTAAAAAAACTCAACAGTTCAAACAATGAAATGTGAACAGAACATAATTAAATATGTGAAGACTGTTGAGTAAATCTCATTTTCTTGTTAGTTTTAATTTTATAATATTGATTTTCTTTCCTTAAATTAATTTTAAAAATCCAAAAAAGACTTTTGAATGAAAGTTAAAAATTTCATGACAACGTCAGAATGTCCTGAACCAACTCAACATTCTGATTCATTTTCTTCAAACAGCACTAAAGCAGAGAGGAGGTACTGAACAACGTTCAGAAGAGAGTAGAATGAATGCCGACTCCGTCTAAAGGATGTGTGCTGCCGTGTCCACAGGTGTCCACATGTTTAATGTTAAACTAAAACAATGATCAACATCAACAAGTTTTACTGTCTAACTGCGTACTCCTCAGCAGAGTCTCAGACAGCTGATAGCTCCATCAGTCATTGGGCGGAGGACACCTTGGACGTGTCATTTGGAATCGTAGGATGTCCCAGGAAGATCTCGATTTTCTAGCCTCTGACTGGCTGGAAGTGCCCTCCTACGACTGTTAGACAATATACTCTTTTGGAGTTACTATTACTCTATACTCCAGTGTTGATGAAAATTACTCCAAAACAGTGTAAAAAGTACTCTGGTAAGCTCCGCCTTCTTCTTCCTCTGCTATTTCAGTTGCAGTGGGCAGTTTCATTGAGAGTGGACATGTTTTTGGTTAGTTTGTCTTATTTTGGGGTGTTTATGCATGTTTATTTTGGGGGTTGTGTTGGTTTTAGTTATTACTTTGTTCACAGTGGTAAATGTGGTGCTACTTGTGTCCTGTAGGCACCAGGAGTGAGGAGGTCGGTCAAAGGCATGGGATCACTGTGCCATTACGTTCTTTATAATAAAAGGGGAGGTTCGCGTTGAACGCTATGCACTCAGCTCCATGTGTTCCGCTTTCATTGGCTGTCTGCTCTATGAGGCACATAGCTAGTAGGAATGTGTATTGGTGAAATTCTGGCAATTATGATACGTATCATGATACCGGGGAGACGATACAATATATTACAAAATATAGGGAGCCTAAGTCATGCCCACCTACTTCCAGACCACGGGTCCCAAGAAGAACGAAAAAAGGAATGCTAATCAACGGGGCTAAAAACGCTAATTTCTAATTCCGCTTGTTTTGTGCCATGGATTTCGCATATGATGTCCGTGAATTTTTAAGACACATTTTGATACCAAGAACGCACTTATTTTCGAACGGGGGAATGATATTTTAGGTTTGGTGTGAAAATAAGTCCAGGACTACAAATGTGCTTCACGAAAGTGACGTCATCGATCCAGACACGGAGAAAACTGAGAGAAAAGGGCTGTAAGTTCAGCAAACTTCCCACAGGAGGAAAGAACCACCATAAATATATAAATGACCTTGGGTGTCCTGAAAGGCGCTTTGAAATAAAATGTATTATTATTATTATAAATCTGGCCATGTGGTAAGTAGCAGCTATGCTAGGGGGGGTGGGGGGGGGATTATGTGGTGACGTCACATATGCGACTTGTCGATTTCTGATTTGTAGTCATGCTAATTACAAACTTTTACAAGCTGATAAATCTCAAAGTACGTGACTGGCGTGGTCAAAACACCCATTATTACCTTTCATTTACATTGCAGTACAACACATATGTGTGATCCAGGTCGTATGGCAAAGCGGATTAGAAAATAGCGCTTTTAGCCCCGCTGACGTGCATTCATTTTTTTTCGTTCTTCCGGGGACCCGTGGTGCGGAAGTCGCTTAGGCTTCTCATAGTGATACATTCAGTCAGGTGATATTGGTGATTTTTTTTAGATTGAATTTATTATAAGCAAATTCAATAAACAGTCCAAATGCAAATGTGATCACTTTTCTCTGTTAACCCATAATAAAGACATTAAAGAACCGAACTTCATGAATGTTTTTTGTGACAAAGAAGTATCTGTTCCAATCACTCTATCAGAGAAAGATCAGAGTTTTAGAAATAACGGGACACTCAGTAGAGCCATTATATTATATTTTTTACAAGTGTATGCAAACTTCTGACCACAACTGTATCTGAGAGAGTAAGTATTTTAACATTCGTGAGAGCTACAGAAGGTTTACTCCATAACTGAATCGACCTCGACTCTGAATTTGTAACACCGAGATCAGTGTAACTTGTACACTGTGCAGGGCAGGACCATATGTTCTCTGGCTCAGTGTTGAAATGGACTCTTGGTGTTGCAGTGCCACTGTGTGTGTGCTTTTGCATGGTAGCTCCATGAATGCATGGGGAGAATATGCCAAGTCCACACAGAAAGGTTGCAGCCTTGTTGTAAACAACATTTTATTCATGGAATAAATAAAATAGCAGATTTTATAAAACCTGTTTTGTCTTCTATAAACAGAAAAGTTAGACTGAAAAGGTCAAAAGAAGAGAAACAAGCATCTCTCCAGATCTGGATCCTTCAGGTGGGAGGTAAAACACCAACTGGCTTCCTGACAAAGCGGACTTCAAATCTCGTTAAAATTCAATTACACACACAAAAAATAATACTAATCCATGCCAAATCAAACAAGCTCTCACAATCAGCTGCTTTGCTTTCTACCAAAAATAAAAACGAGAAGAGATCATTTCAACAAGGAAACATCATCTCCAGTAAGGCTTTTCCCCGCCGAGGGCCTGAGTTTGTTTCCCAGGCTAGAGGACCACCGGAGTGAGCGAGCCGAGCTCAGAGGCAGTAAAACGCCCCGGGCTCTGTAAAAAAAGACAAGCTGGAAGCCCAGAACTGGACCTGGTCCCCTTGCAGAGGAACAGTTTATGTGATGAACACGAGGGGCCGTGTGAGTAAATTTAAGAGAAGCTAATTGGTAAAATTCCAACAGCCTCAACAAATAAAGCGAGTGGCCATGAAAGCACCTGGCAGTGATTAGTTACACTGATCGGCATCTACAGTGTGTCCCTCTGACCTTCGCTGACTCCAGCACACACCCACAGAGCTGCTCAAATAAGAGAAACACGCTAAACAAGCATTTACAGATGAAAGAACTGACAAACACCCGTAGTGATGACATCACGGATGTCCACAGAGGTTCCTCAGCTCGAGGTGAAAAGTGCAGAACAACCACAATGAGCTCGAGTTAGCGAAGCGCGCGCCGCAGCTTAAAAGCTTTGTTCTTTTAGAACCGATCGCCTTCAAAGCAAAACTACTAAATAAAGTTGGAACTTCAGATTTTCCCATTTAAAACTGTTTTGTTACAGGTCCTATCAACATGGTGTAGTTACATTAAAAACCAGGACGGTCTAGACGACATCCAGAACACAAGCTCTTCCATCCCTTTTGATCTTTCCAGACGTTTAAAAACCAAACAGACTTTCTGCTGTTTTGTGAGCTAAATAAATAGTTTAAGCTAAATGCCTGGGCCTGATCTAATCAGACATAATCAGAATTAAATAAGAGCTAAAAATAGCCTCGAAGTTCTGATTACTGCTCACTGGGAGGTCCGGTTTAGAACAACATTATGGGTCTAAGCCTCAGAGAGACAGACGCTGCCGTGTAAAGCGTATCTGCACGATTGTGGCTCTTTTTCCTGTTCAGACGCTAAAACAAGACAAGCAGGTTCAGTTGTTTCCACCTCCATTGTTCAGACTTGGCACAAATGACGGAGCAATTACTGAGAAACCCAAACAAGCTCCAACATCTATCAGACAAACGCAAAGGATTATTTGTGTTTAACACCTTCGTGTTGTCATAAGATAAACACGCGTCCCATAAAGACGTGACTGTCGGTAGTTGTTGCTGCTAACTCAGGACTCCTCTTCTGCTATCTGTTGTTTCATTTGAAAAGCGTGTGCTGCTCTTACTTTATGACTCACTTTTACTTTTAACTGTAACAGCTGGGTTGTTAGGACCCTTCAGCTGTGTGTTAGCTAGACCTAAAAACTAAAGAAATAATGTAAACTTTACCCATTTTGGGCTCGACACACGGGAGGCGACAAATGACCGCGATCAGCGAAATTCGTCGCTGTCGCTTTTATTACCTGACACATGGGAGGCGACCCGCGGCAGCGGCCAGCGGCAAAGCTGTCTACGCGTTCTGTTCCATGGCGAAATCTAATCTTCCGTTGTTTTGTTTGGCTGTGTCAGGTTGGAGGGAATTAAGGTTATTTAAGCGGTTCAGAGTTAATAAAGCGGTAGATATGATGTTTCACAAGGTGCTGCTAGAGTTATGTGAAATCTTACTTCTGATTTTACTATAAAACATAATAATAATCAACTTCTCCTCCATGTTTGCTCGGAGATGTACGGAGAATCCTGTCTGCTCATTGGTCAGTGAATGAAACCTCCGTTGATTGGTCCTCGTCCGAGCGACAGCGATGAAAAGTTGAAAATGTTTCAACTTTCTGGGATCGCGTCGCTGGGTCGCCTGTGCACGACACGTGCACGAGCGCAAAATTTCACACGCACGTTTTTCGCGTTTCACTGATGGGCTCGACACATCAGCTCTCCTCCATTCATTTTCAGTGAGACATGCGCGACAAAGCGATAATCGCGGGTCTCTCTCCTACCAAGCAAAACGCGAAAAATGTGCGTGTGAAAATTAGCACTCGTGCACGTGTCGTGCACAGGCGACCCAGCGACGCGATCCCAGAAAGTTGAAACATTTTCAACTTTTCATCGCTGTCGCTCGGACGAGGACCAATCAACGGAGGTTTCATTCACTGACCAATGAGCAGACAGGATGCTCCGTACATCTCCGAGCAAATATGGAGGAGAAGTTGATTATTATTGTGTTTTATAGTAAAATCAGAAGTAAGATTTCACATAACTCTAGCAGAACCTTGTGAAACATCATATCTACCACTTTATTAACTCTGAACCGCTTAAATAACCTAAATTCCCTCCAACCTGACACAGCCAAGTAAAACAACGGAAGTTTCGATTTCGCCATGGAACAGAACGCGTCGACAGCTTTGCCGCTGGCCGCTGCTGCGGGTCGCCTCCCGTGTGTCAGGTAATAAAAGCGACAGCGACAAATTTCGCTCATTGCGGTCGTTTGTCACCTCCCATGGGTCGAGCCCATTTGGGCTTTCTTTAAATGCTCGATATTTGCTTAATACCATGCAGACTTCATAATTATTCAGTATACATGAGCAATGTCTGGCCAAAAACAAATGTCACCAGTTTAAAGTAAATAGTGAAAGAGCAGTTCAGACAGCATGAGGCATCATTTTCACACATGCATTGGCCAGACCTTAGCCCCATGCAGCGGTCAGACTCCACCATCATTAATGCAAGGTCATGGTGGAACATTAATGCAATTATCTTGTGACACTGCAGGAGTGTGTGACATTTTTTTTAGTGGCGACTTTTTTTACCGTGTCCTGTCCGGCTGTAAGGCAATCAGATGTGATGTCTGAATGCCGAAGACAAGCCTCGCAGCTTTACTCTCACAGATGAAGCGTTATAGCTTCTGCTATAATGCCCTCATGGTCCTGAATCCATGACTTTATTAGAAATATTTTGGGTTCTGAAAAATGGGAGTGAAAGCGTTCCACACAGCTGATCCTGCGACGTCACGTAATCACGGGAGAACTGCAACACCACACGTGATGTCAGACGTCCACACACAATAATAAACAAGAAAACAGTCAGCTGCATGCATCAAAAAGGTACTGTGGGTTATTTTCTGTTCTGTTTACATCGGTTACAGAAGTTCACAGGAAATGACGTTCTGCACGTGACCTTTATTATGAAAGTCTCCGGATGTTCTACACTGATTTTGTGCTTGACTTCCAGTCTGACTCGATCTTAACTGCGAAGTATGGCCCAATCCCAACACTCCGACTGCGCCCTGCGTGCACCTGGGGAAAGTGTGCTGTAAGTATTCGAGTGCGTAGTGCAAAAGTGTGCAAATGACTGCAGAATTGAGACAAGAAGCATTGCGTCATCGATGGCAACGCGAGCCGGGATGCTGGTCGCCGTGATACTTTTGTCAAAAACCTTTATGAACAACTTTTAAGCAAACACAGACATTTGTTGCTGCTTTGTCTAAAAGTTTGAGAGCATCAACTAATTAGTCTAAAATTAACTTCTTTCATTAGAAAATACTTATTTTCAGAAAAGGCACTTGAGCTTTTTCTACCACAGCAATGGATTGTGGGTAATGCCCTTCACAGAAGTCCGCAGCGCTGCAGACTCGGGCGAAGTGCGGATCAAGGGTGCAAAAGGGGAGTAATCAACTTCTGCATTTGAAAATCAGGACACCCTACGCACTCGCACCCCTGGTCGGGATGGCGCAAGCGTGGAAGTGCGAGTGTTGGGATTGGGCCAAAACAGACTCGGGCCGTAATGATAGCGTGCCCTCGCTTCTGGGGCGCGAGCATAACGTCATCCTTAGCTGCCGGTGGAAAGGAACTTATCCAACATAACGGCGGCTAACTGGCACGTACTGCGTTTTGCGGCCGCTTCACGACTCTTTCCCGTGCAGAAAGGAGGGGTTAGACCAAGCAGCTGAAGGAGCTCGATGAGGAAGCCTAACCATAATCATCCAGTGGAAAGAGACTTATTGATGCACAGTTTGAAAAGTTTTATTAGTTATGCTAATGTTTGAAGCATCAAATACAAATCAGTCTGACAACTCAGTGTGATGTCGTCATCCTGTACATCTGGATTTTCCACCTTTTTCCGGTTTGCATTCATCAGTTACGCACCAGGTTGCTCCAATGTTGCTCCATGGAGCAAACATTTTGTTTTTGGTCCAAAAGACTTAAATAAAACAGCTCACTGAACATTTTATGGGTCTGCTCCACTGTCAGGAGTCTTCTACCACTCTGCTATAAAGAATTCCCAGTTTTCCGGGACCTTTGTTGCTCTGTTTTTAGGGAGGGGCTCATCACTAACTGGCTAAATCAGGACCAGGTGGTGCACCAATACCCCCCCCCTCCGACCTCCACTCTTCCAATATAGTTAGATGAACATCAGAAAGGATGGTCTGACAAGACACACATGTCTACAGTCCTCTCTTTGGGTCAGAACATTCCCATTATTCAGTTTGAGGTCCTAATTATGTCCAGGAAGTGATGGACGGACCATGAACTCTGGATTATTCTTCCAGTGAGAACAAACATCTCAAAATCAGAAGAAGAAAACATGAGTTTGCATAAGATTTGATTTATTTTGTGACAAATCAGGAACATCTTCAGGATGTGTAAGCAGAGTTTATTCCATGTAATAGGAATTGTAAGCACACATCACTGTTTAGGCCCTTAAACTTTCCCTCATTGGAATGTCTGCGTTTTTCCCAGAGGGAGAACATTTTCCCAGTATTCCTGCCTCCATTAGGCCGTCACAAAGCACCACGGAGAAAGACAACCCGGCCCAGCGCATACTTTCAGCCAAGTCCTTATTGGAAAACTGGAATATTGTCCGGAAATGCCTGGCATATTCCCAGAACAAAAGGGTTCTAGACATCAGGGGCGAGCAGAAAATATATGAAGTTAAAATTAAAAACATTTTTGTCATTTTCAATCTGCGAAGTCACAAATCAGAATCAGATGAGGTTCTCCGGGCTGGGCGATCCGTTCAGTCTGGTTTGGATGGAGCTCCGTGCGGTTCACACACGTGTGTGTGTGTGTGTGTGTGTGTGTGTGTGTGTGTGTGTGTCTGAGTCTGAAAAGTGTTGTGACTCGTGAATGGTGTCGACATTAAGTGTCTGACATTAGATCCAGTCTTTGCTGGATGGCTCACCCACGTGTGTGTGTGCGTGTGCGTGTGTGTGTGTGTGTGTGTGTGTGTGTGTGTGTGTGTGCTTCCATAAATGCTTTCCAGAGCGTGCACCTGTGTCATATAAATCCACCAGAATCTTGCTCCCGTAGCAGAGCTACATTTCCAATAACAGTTAGAGAGAGAGGGCTGCAGGCGAGGGGTGGAGGCACAGCTACTGTATGTTGCTGTAATAGAGTACAGCTGTGTGTGTGTGTGTGTGTGTGTGTGTTCTCTACACACACTTGGTGCTCACTGCTAAATGCTAAAGGGAAAGCACAAGTGTTATCTAGAATAATGCATTTTTAATACTTCATGTATTTAATTTAATTATGTAACAAACACAACCGTGTCTTGCCACGGGTAATCAGAGACACGACTGACTCGAGGCCCTAACCGTCAATCTGGACCCAACAGGACGGGAGGGATCAGAAGGATGTCCATGAGTCAGACCTTCTTAGTGTCCAACCACACCAGGGTGCTTCCAGAAGAACGGTTCAAAACAACTCAAGAGCTGAACCGCTAAACCTCCTCAGAACAGAAGAGTCACGGTTTGGGTTTGACGAGCAGATCAGGAGTTTAGATTTTAGAGATCAGAAACAAATTTGGAAAAAAAGTCACAAAAATGTATTTTTTAATGCAAATTTATAATTAATTCTCTGTAATAAACTAAAAGGGCAGTAGCTACGCTGCCGGTTCAGTTCCTGACTGGAATGAGATGCCAGCTAAAAGCGTGGGACGGGGTTTGAGGTGAAGACATGAAACAAATACCAGCTGGTGAGAGGATAAGGACGGCGAGAGACGAGGGACTCCGCACCCTCTGACTGCACCAGGGCCCGTGATGCCTCTCAGTGTTTTAACTCTGTGGTTCTTCTTTTCTCCTGGGAAATGAAAACATTCTTGTTTTCCCTCCAGATGAGCGTTGTGGGGGCAGCCAGATGTTGGAGGAGGCTCCTCTCCTCTCAGACTGAGCCGAGGGGCTGGATGAGGGGACCTCCAACACCAGCTCCTCTTCTCCTGGAGGAGCAGCCCGAAACCTCGCCTTTCACCTCTGACCCCCCCACCCCTGACCTGCAGGGATGCAGATGGGAGTGGGGACTGTGAAAAGCTCGGAGAATGTAAACATCCAATCAGCACATGCGGAGTGATTCTCAGGAGTGATGTGTTCTGGCCTCGCTGAAACCAAGCCGACACAGGCAGACCTTTATTAGGTTTAATCGATCCGATCGTGTAAATACACACTAATGCACGAGGCAGGGGGGGTGGGGGGGTGGGGGTTGCTCCTCCTCTCCTCTTATTTAGGCCCTCCTCCATCCCCGGGGTAGTCTGGAGAATTGCGTCAGCCATCTATTCCTGCTGAACGCCGAGGAGGAGAGTTCATAAATTCTTCAGGGACACGCTGCCAGAGACCACCGGCTATCATGGAGGAGGAGGGGGAGGAGGAGGACGTGGGTTCGAGACCCGAACCATGGGCGGAGAGACAGGAAGATGGAGGGAGGGAAAGATGCAGACAGATAAGGAGGTGAGGGAGAGCAGGATAGAGAGGAAGACAGGAGGGACAAGACATGAGGTGTTAGGAAATCTAAAATGATACGAGGGCGAGGGAGTAAAGAGAGAAGAATGAGGTAAAAGAACAGGGAGGAGAGGAAGGGAAGGGAAAGGAAGGATGGATGGAGGAAGCCTCAAGGGAACAACCGAGTACAGGACGTCCTAATGTAGAGGAACGCAGCTTCCATCTCATCACCGACTCTGAAACTTTACTCACCGCCTACTGGAGGGGAGCCGAGCCTCTAAACAACAACAACAACAACAACATGCAATAACAGTCTGAAGCAGCTGGGACTCATATTAACGGGATTCTTTATCTAATAAAACACCGGTGAAGCTGTTTAGCTACTACGTGCTCAGGCTTCCTCATGACCTCACACGTGCCCCGACTCCAGTCACCGGAGCCCTTCGTGTATTCCTCAGCCTGCCGGCGATCGTTTATTACGCCGCACCTGCTGCGCTGTAACTGCTCAGTCCTTCACTTCCATTTGGTTTCTCACATTTGTGTCGTTTCAACGTTCGTTTTATAAGCTGCTGCCTCACGTCTCCACGTTGACGTTAATGTTTTACGTTCTTGATGTGCTGCATAAACAAAGCTGCCTGTCTGGGTTGTGTTCAACACAATCGACTCACTTACTATAACACTAAAAAATCTAAAACTGTTTAGAAACAATAAAATATTTCTGCTAAATTACTGTTTATTCACATCCCCATTGTGTCTGATAAACTGAAGGCAAAGCAATGAAAACTGAACAGAATAAGGATAAATAAAAATCAGCCATGAATGAAGATGACTGATGGGAGGGGCTTATATAAGGCAGCTGCTTCTTGTGAGGAGTCAAACTGATAGTTAAAAACAAACTAAGCTGTGATCCTAGTGAGAGAAGAAGAAGATGGAGATTTTATCCATGGATCGGTGACCAGCAGCTGGATGACCAAACCAAACTTCATGCACCCTGACTGCTGCTGTGACCAACACCCTCCTTCCAGCATAAGAACAGGATCCATGCAGAGACACTGCTCCTCCTCATCAACAACAACATCTTGGTGATTCTGATGCCTCATGGTCGCCTCCCACTGGAGGTTTTTCAGTCCTGCATAGAGGCATCGAGGGTCACTATGAAGACATAAAGATCTCAGAGTGTGACGTGCAACAGTCCTGCTCATTCTAACTGGTCCTATTCCTGTCCAGAGGTACCTGCAGCACCACTAAATGAACTCGCTCCATTAGGTGAGAGTTCAGGTCGGCACAAATGCAGCTCAGAGCAGCATCCCTTACACAGTCAAACTGTAGAGGGTCAGACAGCTAGCATGGCATTCTTCTGAACAGGAAGCGGCTGCCCTCCCTGAACTGGTATGTTAGGAAATCAATGCACTGCCCTCATGAAAGCCCTCACTTCCTGTCTATACAGGAAACAGTCACTTGCTCGCCTGCTCCTGATACCCTGCAGGTCTCGCTCCGTCTGCGATATTGTTGTGCAAATCTAAACATGTTTATCAATAAAAACACAAGCAGGAATGCGGCTCTATCTGCATGTCATCTGTGGTCCGACAGCGAGGGCTGGGATTCAACCGGGCAGAAAGGGAATTATGCAGAAACTGCCTGGTTACACACACACACACACACACACACACACACACACACACACACACACACACACACACACACACACACACACAAACGCTTGCACAAAACACAAACATACACACACACACACACACACACACACACGCACATAAATGCTTGCACAAAACACAAACATACACACACACACACACACACACACACACACACACACACACACACACACACACACACACACACACACACACACACACACACACACACACACACACACACACACACACACACACACACACACACACACACACACACACACAAACGCTTGCACCTTACCACACACAAGCATAAAACACACACACACACACACACACACACACACACACACACACACACACACACACACACACTCACAAATGCATGCACCTTACCACACACAAGCATAAAACACACACTTACATTCACACACACACACACACACACACACACACACACACACACACACACACACACACACACACACACACACACACACACACACACACACACACACACACACACACACATAAATGCTTGCACAAAACACAAACATACACACACACACACACACACACACACATAAACGCTTGCACAAAACACAAACATACACACGCACACACACACACACACACACACACACACACACACACACACACACACACACACACACACACACACACACACACACACACATAAATGCTTGCACAAAACACAAACATACACACACACACACACACACACACACACACACACACACACACACACACGCGCACACACACACACACACACACACACACTGAGCGAACATGAAGCAGCTCCACCTGAACTTTGCTTTTCCAGCTCCGTCTCATCTTACCACCAGGAGATTCCACAGGAGATGCAAACTGAATCCAGAGTAGCATCTTCTGCAGAATCCGCCCTAATCCGCCACCTCAGTGATCTGAAACTCTTCCTCCTATGTGGTGAAAATCTTCTCCCCCTCCAGAGGCGCTAATCCAAGTACGGTCATAAACTGGTCGGATGGCTGTCAGCTTCGTTTCCTCCTCAGGTGAAATATGCCCTTTCCCTTCAAATCAATTACCCCCTCCTTTTCTCCCAGCTGCTCAGCTCTTATTTACGGCGCTGAACCTGGAGCCTGGGATTATGGCAACATTTGACCTTCCACCTTTGACCTACCAAGACAACCTTGTATGCCATTAAACTGCCTCTCTCCTGCTATTCCCCATCTGATGACTCACTTAAAGGGGATTCCAGGTAATATGAGAACAGATCTACCTGGCCTAATAGCAGCGCTGGAAAACGGCAACCAATTTACGGAGAGGGGCTTTGGCGGACACGGGGAACAGCTCCGCGGTGCCAACAGGGTAATTATTTTGTCTTTTACACTGACGTGTGAGGAACAGCAGCCCGGAGACTTCTCAGTTTATATTTCTGCATCAAAACCACTGGCAGGTAAAATGAACACCAGTGAACATCTGGATGCAATGTGTTGTTGGTTCTGTCAAACTGCAGAGGAACACTTTTACACGCCTCTGCTGCTGGAAGCAAACGCTCATCAGGACCACGACGAAGATCCCAAACTTCCAACGTCCCTCTGCTTTTAGAGCCAAAGGTCTCAAATCTGCGGATGGATGGTGTCACGTTCCTGGTTTTAGTTACAAAAGGGAATTTTAAATATCGTCTCGTGTTGGACTTTCATTCATTAAATTGCACTTGTCTGTAATATGATGCATGTTAAAGAATGGAAAAGATACGGTTCTGTCACAGAATCAACAAGCTGCAGGTAGAGTTGGACAGCTTAGGAAACGCAGAACCCTTAAACGGATAAGGCACGGACAAAGAAACGAGTTCCCCGCCTGGCCTTATTACCGTTATCCGGTGGTAACGGGTAGAGGTTGAAGCAAACACTGCTGCACCTGTTAAACCGCCCCAGCCCACCCCAGAGGAAATGGGCCGGGCTACTTCCTGATGGACAAGCCAAACCAGATGATGGGGTGTTTGTGGGTGAACAGCTCAGCGTGCCAGACTGGGGGGGGGGGGGTCAGACAGCAAAGGTCGGATGAGGTCACCCAGCAGGCCAGAGAACAGGACCTGAACCAATCACGTAAACCTGTCCCAGACCCCCACCTGAAGCAGCTTTTTGAATCCGGACAAAGGAGATGGCATCGTTTCCATGTGCAGCACGGACAGGAAACTCGGAGACGATCCGTCATCGGGATGACTCCAAACGTAAAGAATGGATCTGTAGGTGTGGGCCAGCCTGGAGGAGATCTGGACGCAGGATGTTCCTTTATCCCTGCCTGGTGGAGGTTCATGATAAAGGTTTTCAGCGGCGTCGGACTTCGTTCTCCACCGTCCATCATCTGATTATATTAACTATTATTTCTTTTTCTGCACACAATCAAATAATAAAGAAGAGAACTAATAAATCAAGCCGGGGAGATTTGTTTAGGAAGAAAAATGTGTCTTTCTGCAGAATTTCAGGTTTATATGAACATACATCTGAATGATTGCATTTATTCTGTTTTGTATTCAACAAATCCGGAGTGGACTGATGCTCACGGATTCAGGCATTAACGTTAAAACTAAGGTAACAAGATGGAGTCTGGTTCCTGCATCCTTTGTGTTCCCCTCTGGGTCTTCAGGCCCTACGAGGAGATAAATTTTGTCCTACAGTTACATCCTCTATCCCTTCACCTCTCCCCTGCTTTAGAGTGAAAACATAACTCCTTCATCCTCCTCATCCTTCCCTTTTCCCTTCTCGCTGTTCTGTGCTGAGGGGAATTAGAAAGCATAACAGCCGAGAGGTCCACGCTCAGGGAACACCCAGGTTGCTCTCCCCTCCATTTCTTACGTCTCCATCTGAGCTCCTTCCTCACACAGCAGGCCCTTTCTTCTTCGAGCATCCATTCCACCAGCTCACCAGTGAAGACCGGGCCATAAAGAGGGGCTGTGGGGATGGACCAGTTGGTCAAATCGAGCGTATCCGCACTAAATCCCTCAACAAAAGTGGGATGCACATAAACAACGTGTGGAAGATGATTTCTGGCATGTCTGTGCACCGTGTTGTAAGGATCTGTGCACGCGTCCTGGCGAAAACACCAACACGCTGCAATAAACACCAACGTCAAAGGGAACTGGAACTTGCTGGTTGCATTAGGCGTCACATTGTAGCTACATTCACACCGAGAGAGGCAGCATAAACAAACAGGAAATCACTTTGTATGAGCACCTGGCAATCGCCTGGAACATCCTGATGATCCAGAGGAGGCATGGGAGAAAGTCATGTGGTCCTATGAGACCAGAATAGAACTTGCTGGTCTAAACTCCACTCGTCATGTTTGGACGAATAAGAAGAATGGGTTGCATCCCAAGATCACCATTCCTACTGTGAAGCACGGGGGTGGAAACATCATGCTTTTGGGATGCTTCTCCGCCAAGGGGACAGGATACAGCTGCTCTGTATTAAGGAGAGGATGAATGGGGCCATTAGCAACAACCTCCTTCCTTCAGTCAGAGCATGGAGATGGGTCACGGCTGGATCTTCCAACATGACAATGACCTGAAGCACACAGCCATAACCAGGGAGTGGCTCCGAGAAGCATATCAAGGTTCTGGAGTGGTCTAGCCAGTCTCCAGACCCAAATCCAATAGAAAACCTTTGGAGGTAGCTGAAACTCTGTGTTGCTCAGCGGGCCAAAAGCCCTGCTGCAGTGAAGCACACCTGGTCAAGAAGTACAGGGAACCTTTGACCTCTGTACCTGCAAACCCGATTTTCTTCAGGTGTTCAAATAGTAGCTGTGAAATTCAAATACATTCTTTAAAGGGACTTTACGGACTTTTGAATTTTTATGCTCGCGATTGCCCCCTCAGGCCAAAAGCGTAACAGCGGCTTCAATAGTAGGCTCGTGCACGAGGCTCATGCTGTACATGCACACTCCTTAACGAAAATAACAGCTGAGACAGTCCCTTGAGTGTGTGTGTGTGTGTGTGTGTGTGTGTGTGTGTGTGTGTGTGTGTGTGTGTGTGTGGCCCGGAGGACAGAGGACAGGAGAACGTGCAGCTAATTAATTAAATAATGTGGTTCTGTAGCTTTCTCTTCAGCACAGCCGACAAAGGTTTATGATGGGTCAGTCCTCCTGCATGCTCAGATCATTCCCTTCCCTTGCTTGAAAAATTGTTCCAAAATGAAAGTTGAACCCACATCTTTTTTATCTGTGAATTCAATGCCGTTCGGCGAGTCTCAAATAAAAATTTAGGCATCTTATTGTAAAAAAATATACCATTAATGTTAAAAAGAAACTCTAAATAAACTATGTTCACATCCAGAATCAAACCCAGATCTTCTGCGTGAGAGTCCAACATCTTACAAGGTGAGCTACACTCTAATAACATTCACAGTATCTGTAACATTTATATCCTTGATGACAGCTGAAACAACGTTCAAAGAACAGTTCGAAGTGAAAATGGCTATTTTGTTGCTAACTTACAGGAAATATCTAGAAGAAAGTTCTACAGAAAGTAGCTAATGGTCCTCAGAAATGTAGCTAGCTTTGTCACTAGGCGTTAGGAACAGCGACAAAGTGGCACTGCCTCTCTCTCTGCTGCTAAAGCTACGGATAGCAAATGCTACGGGCGATGCCTGAGCGTGAACGCGCATGAAGCAGCCTGCTCGACCCGAGCATCTCTCTTTTTCTGTGATTTTACAGAAAAACAGGCAATCACAGTAAAAATGCCAGGGCTCATTCTACAGGACCAGGGCATTGCAGGAGAATGTATGAAGAAGACATTTATTATTTCTATACATGTTTTGGCTGTCAAACTTCCATAATGTCCCTTTAAAAGCATCCAATGTGATTTCCTGAAGGTTTTAAATGTTGTCTCTCATAGTGGGAATGAAGCTACAATGTGAATTTCAGACCCTCCAAATAGGAAAACTTGCAAACTTGTGCATTTGTTCCTCTGGATTAAATGGTAAATGGCCTGTATTTGATATAGCGCCTTCTAGAGTCCTGGAACCCCCCAAGGCGCTTTACAACACAATCAGTCATTCACCCATTCACACACACATTCACACACTGGTGGTGATGAGCTACAATGTAGCCACAGCTGCCCTGGGGCGCACTGACAGAGGCGAGGCTGCCGAGCACTGGCGCCACGTGGGTTAAGTGTCTTGCCCAAGGACACAACGCCAGACTGAGCGGGGCTCGAACCTGCAACCTTCCGATTACGGGGCGAGCACTTAACTCCTGTGCCACCGTCGCCCCGATTAGAGAACAAAACAATTCAGAATAGCACTAACCTCATTTATCGCCTCATCAGGTAAGATGCTGCCTTCTCACGGAGGAAGATCAGTGTTTTAGGCTAAAAGATGAGAACTGAATCCTCAGAAGGATTAAAGAAAGGACTTCCAGAGCTTTAAGCTGGGAAACAAGTTTAGAAAAGCAGCAGAAGAGACCGCATGTCTGGTAATTCAGTTTTTCATCTGATAAGAACATGTCAGTGATGTCGGAGGGTTTTTACAAACACCGTATAACTAACACTCCTAGACAGGGTTTGGATACACAGAGGCTTCTGGGGAGCCCAGTTATGGGGGGGGAGGGGGGGGGGGGTGTACTATCTCTTTATTACTATTATTACTATTATACAGTTGCAATATTAACATTATACTATACACAACGGTTTTTGCAGTTGTCGGAAAATGAGGAAGCAGATTTGTTGTGGCAGACGAGAGATTAAGGGTGTTTCTCATTGCCAAGGAACCTTGCCTTGATGTCTTGGCTCCGCCCCGGTTGCCTAGCAGATACGTCATCAAGAGCCGCCAAGACGTGTTCTAATGTTCATGTTCTACCGAGGTGTGTGTTCTCCGTTTGTTAGCCGTTTAGCTAGCTGAGCGAGGATACACGGGAGGTGTCTTGTAGCCTAGCCTTGGTCAAACATTACCCAGAATACACCGCAGTTTTTTCAAAAGGACGGCAGATCAGAAGCTAACAGCTACTTCGGGGACAATTTTCAAGTTTAAAAGTAAGTCAGCTAATTTTAAACGTTTTTTTAGATCCAAAAAAGTTATCTATGGTTGGTTAGTTGCTTAGTAGTTGCAGCTTCGGTAACTTGCTTATATTTTTTATTTAATAAACATAAACACAATTTAAAAAGTAAAAGGCTCGTTATGTATTTACAGTCAGGTCCATAATTATTGGGACATGGACACAATGCTAACATTTTTGGCTCTATACACCACCACAATGGATATCAAATGTGTCACATGACGTTACGTGACCGTCATGGAAGCCGCAGTCATGTGATGCAAGTCTGTTCCATTTAACCGTTTTCTTAGACCAAGGAAGGACCGTGTCCTCATAAGCAAGGCGCCTGGCCTTGACATTGAGAAACACCCTAAATTATCTAAAGAAATTCACTTCCGACACTAAAAACCTCACGCATAAATCTAAAAGCTAGTCCGACCATAGCTTTGGATCAATGCTATAACATACTGGACAATAGAAGTAACGGACTGCTGCACCAGAGGCGTGCATTTCTTCTGCTTCTTCTTGTGAAAGTAAAAAGGAGTTTGGGACGTTTATCTAAGAGACTGTAGTTTACAAGCAGGCGCTGCAGAAGCACATGAAGGAGAAGAGTCCCCCGTCTCCGTGTGTCAGGAAGCTCATTAAGACATTTATCACCTCATCGGTGTGAGAATCGGGGCCACCATGGCCCACTGGGACCCGTGACAGAGCTGGAGTCGCTGGCTCTCCGTCTGTCAGCGAGTGTGAGGCCTCGACACCGAAAGAGAGGAGGGGGGAGCTGACATACGGGGCGCAGGAATAATGGGCACAATAAAAGGAACTGCAGGGTGAAGAGAGGAAGAGCCGCAGATAAACAGAGAAAGTAAAACATGTTTCATTTCAGGGAGGAGGTCAGAGAAAACGGCCGATGACGTGTAATCACCTCGTAAACCAACCCTCCTGCTTCAGGACCGTGGCATCTGTTAAACTCCATCCTTCATCCCTCACAGGTAGTTCAACTACGTTACAACACATCTCCACTGGACCCCGAAAACGCCACAAAGCTTTCTGCCCCCCTGCGGTGCTTGTCAACTGTTAGTGGGAATGTCCGAAGGTTAGTCTGTGAGCGGTCTGGAGGAACATTACTCTTCCAGGTTGATACCGGCCTCACGACTGCGGCACCAGCTTCATCACCACGGAGATTACCGACCCTGATTTATGGCCACGACCTTTGGCCAGAAATCCTGCTGGTAGCATCACTCTCACACACACACACTCACACACACACACTCACACACTCACACACACACTCACACACACACACACACACACACACACACACACACACACACACACACACACACACACACACACACACACACACACACACTGCACACACACACACACACACACACACACACACACACACACACACACACACACACACACACACACACACACACACACACACACACACACACACACACACACACACACACACACCTGTCCCAGACCAGCTGTGAAGAGTCACATTTAAAAACGGCGTCATCCCTTCACCTCCCACCTTCTCTCCTGCCACTCCGTCAGTTGCTGAATCTCCTAACCCATTTGCTACGAGAGGCTGAACGTGGGAATTTACAGCATGTTGAGCTGATTAATGTCAGCAGGAGGATATGGTACCATGGCTCGGAAATGAAAGATTCCCATTTAAATTTTGACCGGTTTATCAGAAGCACATGCTCCGCTGCCAGCACTGACCTCTGTAGCATCACTCAGTGAACGTCAGGGAATTCCAGCATAGTGAGGACTGCCCCTTTAAAAACCTCGGACCCTAGGCTCAGTCTGCCACCTTCACGTTATCAGGCCTACTTCAGGGTGCAGGATAAAGTCAGCAGATGCAACACCACACGCTCTCGCCTCAGTCCTCGCCATCAGACAGGAAGGCCACGGAGCATCCGAGGAGGCAGGCAACATGACCTCCATCAGCCCTAAATCCCCCCAGAGTGAAACAGATGGTGGTGTGTGTTGCACTCTCAGTGCCCAACGTTCCAAGATTCACTTTTAAGAAGTGATTCACGATGGCCGGATTCACGTGCATGCATGCCATGATGGTGCAGTTGTAAGCACTGTTGCCTCGCAGCACGAAGGTTGCAGGTTCGAAACTCGGCTGCGGCCTTTCTGCGTGGAGTTGCGTGTTCTCCCCATGCATGCGTGGGTTTCCTCCGGGTACTCCGGTTTCCCCCACAGATCACAACATGCCCTATAGGTTATAGATTGTAAGTTGCTTTGGATAAAAGCGTCTGCTAAATAAATAAACATAAACGTGGGGGCAGCTTCACTGGTGTGAAACCAGCAAGGTTCATCTGCGTCAGCATGAAGGTAGCTCTTACTGTACAGATGAGAGGAGGGCCAGAGAGCTGGTAGTAAGGCATGTAAAATATAAATAAATCCAATAAAGACACTTAAAACTGCACCAGAACACATGAGCAAGATAACAATCTGATTTCCATGTATGTCTCCACTCAGTTCTAAAGTTTTATGACAAATAAATAAATCATCAGGTTCTTACAGAGTCACAACATTAGCTTAATACAACCTCAGATGTGCAATAACAAAACATGTTGAAATTAATTAGGAATGTCCGATATTATCGGCCGGTATTGGCCTTAAAATGTGATATCGGAAAATATTGGTTTTTACTGCTTAGTGTAGGGACTTGGACATTTTTAAAAAGGTGATCAAATGTCATGTTTAATGTTCCTATTAGATAGAGCCTGAGCTCACTAATAAAATAACACCTCATTTGTCAAAATCCACCCAGCCAATCCAGAGATATTAAACTTTTAACAATCCTAAGTAGCGCCCATTTGTTGCAACTGGACATGCATTAAAACCTGAGATGAAATTTTGATTAGCTGTCTAGTTCCTCGTAGAAAAGAGGCCATATTTTAGTTATTACTAAAGATGATTGGGTGAAATGTTCAGGACATGTCAACGGATGAGAATGTAAAAGAATTTAGCTAAATTGCACCAAAATAAACGCATAGAAAACCGTCAATTTGCTCCAAAGTTGATTCACAACTGAAAGCACATGGCTACTTGTTTACGACCACAACGCCACTGTCCAAGTAGATGACATTATTTCGGTCACGTGACCTATACCGGCAGCTAGCGTCAGATATTATGCCAGACCAACCCATTCTCACACCCAAGGCGACAAAATATGACGCGTGTGACCGAGCGTCATTATATGAATCGGGATGCCCCAGTGCGTCAGGAGACGACGATCAGGGACACGCTGGGTCACGTGGCGTCCCAGAGCGTCGGTATCCGATGCAGGTGGTGAGACGGACATCAGAACTACTTGTGAACTACTTAACCTTCCCCTCACCCCAATTCTAATCTTAAGGTCACAGTTTATGGACCTTAAGGTTAGGATTGGTGTGAGGGGAAGGTTAAACAGTCTCATAATGTCCGTGTGACCACGCACGTCAAACAGTGACGCCAGCGGAGCCACGTGACCCTGATCGTTGTCTCCTGACGCGCTGGGGCGTCCCGATTTGTCATATTTTGACGCCTTAGGTGGGAGAATGTGTTGGCCAGACCCACCCATCCATTTGAGGCTTAAAAACACACTTTCTACTCTTCGGTACACATTCAAACTTCGTCAAACACAAGATTAAAATTAGTCTAATATCCTATATACCTTTCGATACATCCTAAGAGTTCCGACATAGTTTTGAAGAGGGTTAAATGTGAGCCAAAATTTCTATCGTGTCAAAGTTAATCACAGACGCACCGAAAGGGACGAAATCAGCAACGAGGTTGAAGAGGGGGGTTTCCCCTACGTCATGTCAAAGAATCACAGGGACTTACCTCCTCTGAAAACGCAAAATTCTGAGATGAGCTCCCTGGCCACTGCGATCCTCACAAGTAACAGGGAAGAAATTGGGCCACAGCTGTGTCAGGATTCCCAAGCACCTACTTAGTGACCCAACTTTTACATGCTATACACACATATCCATCAAACTCTTCGGCTTCATCTCATCTCTCTCAAAATGCCAAAATATCACATATTTGAGGTTTCGTTTTTGAGATATTTTAGCTTTATTAGGCACAACTTGTTAATAATAAGGAATTTGCGCTGTGCAGAGCAGTCACCAACAGCATGTAGCTGTGTGTAGCTAGCCAGCAAACAACCAACAAACAAGAATCTTCACCACGGTTTGCTTTTCTTAAATAAAGATCTTTAGAAATGTTTTATCACTGCAACTACAATATACAGAAACAGAAAAAAATACGTTACGTCCCTGGGATTGGGATTACACACACCTGTATGCTCCAGAGCAGAAAAACAGTAAAACTCCTGCTTCAGCATCAGGTTAGTGATGCACCTGACAGAAGCAGTGAGGATGAGAGTTAATGTGTTTCATATCAACTGACCACCTCTTTCTAAGACCTGATGAAAGGAAAAAAGAAAACAATCTTTTATATTCTGCCTCTAAAGGCTTCACAAGCACCAAAACTTCACAATACAAAAAAGTTTAAAAAATATGGGAATGAGAAAAATGATGACAAGATGTCAGGAAAGGGATAGATGGATCAGCGGATCCCAGGAAAGGCGGAACAAGAGCAGAACAAGGAGAGGGTGGTGATGAAGTTCACGCCAAAGCCTGAACAGGTAAGTTTAAAGGAGACCACTGAGTCCACTGGTCTCAGGGGGAGAGAGGTCCAGAGTCTGGGGGCCACAGCAGCAGATGATCTGTTACCTTTGGCCTTAAGCTGATATAAGATCAGATCAGTTTTAGGGACTGTGTCCTGTTATTTTATTAAGCCTGGGACAGGGAACAAAGACAAAAAGCTCCCATCTGCTTTCACCTGGCAGAACATCAGCGCGTGTTGCTGCAGGCGACTTGTCATCGGCTCTCTCTGTGGAGAAGTGGAGGTGCTAATACTCAGATGGACGTGGGACTCAGTTAGCCGTCACGTTTCACTGCTGTGCTTTCAGCACTCTGAAATGCACTGGAGGCGTCTGCACGCCACTCAAGCCACGACAACGAGGAGCTGACAGAACCAGCAATGAGAACTTTCATAGTGATGGTGGTTAACCGTTTATTTAACCAGGTTAAAATGTTCCTGACTGTACACGTAAACAGAGAAACATGGGAAATATTCACCTTTTTGTTTGCCTCTGTGTGTGTACTTTGTTCAAATGGTGAATTTCTCTGACTCAGCGCTCTCAGTTTGGTGTTTTCATGTGTTTAGTGCACCTACAGACATCTTCTACACATATTCTGATAAAAACTGAAATCCTGTCTGGATCTTAGTTGTTTCCGGAGCAGACTTTTTTATTTTACAGTTTTAAAGGTGAACACTTTATTATTTGTCTTTACTGAGGGTATAAACCTGCTGTTTTATGGTTTTGTCACCAGCGAGTCGACAGGAGAAAATTAGCGCAGTGCGGAAAGCTCACATGCAGAAAGAATGGTTTCGCCGCAAACATCCACATAAACACGTCAGTAACATTTGTCAGATCCGTCTCAAGCTGCCTGGTTCCACTTCGTTGATCGTGATTAATTGTAGGCTGTGTTTTCCCAAGATTCTCAGTGTGTCAGCGGAGAGTTAGGAATTCTGGGAGTGGACCCTGGCAGCATTTCTCAGCAGAGCCACGACCTCTCCCTCCATCCCTTTAACCTTTCCACTCTGCCCTCGGCGGACTCGGGGTGCACCGGCAGGACCTGGGCAAGCGGACTGCAGCAGTGAGTTACGACCCGAACCCGATCAACTAGCCGGGACTTCTCATGCAGCAATTACAATGAGACCTAATAACTGCAGCCTAATGGAGATGAATGGGGTCGGCAGCAAACGCAGCGAGGTCGCGTGACAGGATAATGCACAACCTTTGTTTTAGGAAAACGACAGAGCTGAAACACAACAGGTGAACAGACGAAACGCACCCGTCCACACGGGCAGTAAACAAGCTGCTGTTGCTGTCAGAGCAACCATGGAGAAGTGTGATGAGTAGAAACAGCTGAGAACTCATTATTTATCATCAAGTTTGCTTCCTTGGTTTTTAAAATATGAGATTAATGAAACAATAAAAGGGACCAGAGACAGAGGGTGTTCCTCAATGTCAAGGCGCCTGGCCTGGCTTACGAGGACATTATCCTTCCTTGGTCAAAGAAAACGGTTAAACGGAACAGACTTGCATCAAGTGACCGCGGCTTCCACGGCGGTCACGTAACATCACGTAACACGAGAGATAACATTTTATTTTATACGTATTAGTTTCAGTATAAATATATAACGAAACTTTTACCTTTTAAATTGTGTATATGTTTATTAAATTAAAAACATAAGTGAGTTACTACCCGCTAGCCACCGAAGCTGCAACTACTAAGCTACTAACCAACCATAGATAACTTCTTTGATCAAAAAAAAAAAACATCTTAAATTAGTTGACTTACTTTTAAACTTGAAAATTGTCTCAGAAGTAGCTGCCGGCTTCTGATCTGCCATCCTTTTGAAAATACCGCTGTGTATTGTGGTAATTTTTTACCAAGGCTAGGCTACAAGACACCTCCCATGTATTCTCGCTCAGATAGCTAAACGGCTAACAAACGGAGAACACACGCATCGGTAGAACATGAACATTGGAACACGTCTGGGCGGCTCCCGATGACGTATCTGCTAGGCAACCGGGGCGGGGCCAAGAAATCAAGGTGAGGTTCCTTGGCATTGAGAAACACCCGAAGTCTTTGTGACTCGCTCCCGTCTGGCAGAACAGCAGTTTCTTCCCCTCTGCATAGACTCAGGACCCTGTGTTGTGTTAGCACCTGACTGTTCTGCTCTGATCAGTACCGACGCTTAAACAGCTGTTTCTCTAATTGTTGCCTCTCTATATTATTATTGTATTGTGGTTATTTCGTATTTCTGCTTATTCATATACACATAATGATTTCTTTGTGTGTGTGTGTGTGTGTGTGTGTGTGTGTGTGTGTGTATGCGTGCATGTGTGCGTGTGTGTGTGTGTGTTTGTGTGGTAGCTTTCCCAAAGGACTTGTTCTTTCCTTACCGGAGCTAACACAGTAAGCAGTGTTGCTGCAGTCATGCTAACGGGACTCTGGAGTCCAGAAGTGTGGTTCCAGATGGATTTATAGATGTAGGTTATTATTTTAGATCAGACCTGTTATTTAAAAATGCGTTTAGGACACGGACATGTGGCTCAGGCCTCTTGCTGCAGCTGTAAACGCAATTTTCTGTAATAATAAAGAGCACGAAAGTAAACAAAATACATTTATTCACAACTCTAGCAGCAGCTAGCTTGTTGTACGTGTTGGAGGGATGTAAGCAGGGTCCGAAAATAAATTTTTTACTCACCGGCCAAGTTGGCTGGTAGATGATGAAAATCTACCGGCCAAGCATATTTTTTACCGGCCAAAATCCTAAATGATTTAGATCTACCTAAAGCATGTTATTCTATATTATGTTGATTCCAAACAGAGTGACAAAATCATTAAAACATCAATTAATAAGAAAAACAACTCTTTTGTCATTTTTACCATTTATTTATTTATTTTTAGAGATGTTTTTATGAACTCTTTCATTGAAATCTAGTCAGACTCCTTGTTTTCTCTGTCCATGAAGTCTGGCCTCCTGCTTCTGACACCATCTTTGTGCCAAAGCATTACAGCCTCATTTGGGTCCTAGTCCTTGGTCTCTGGAGAACACAGCTGCACCATGAGAATGTCTGAAAGTGTGTCAGGGCTAGGGTTGTCACGGTAACCGGTGTAGCGGTAAACCCCGGTAAAAAAGTTGACAATAATAATAACCGTCTTGTTTAAAAAATATATATATTATCTCGGTGGATTACCGTGGCTGCGGTGTAGGCGCGGTGACCCTTACCAGCCACCGTATCATCTGCTGAAGTTGCCGGCGGCACATGCGCGCTTTGTTGTTTACGACCAAAACTTTCTTTAACCTAAAGCTGAAATAATGGCAGGAGGAGACAGCACTCAGGACATTTATTATCCCTCAAAGAAGACAAAGTGGGAAGTACGGGCATTTTTTGGATATTTGAAGAATGCCGAGGGACAGTTGATAGAAGACGGCTATCCTGTTTGCAGCACGTGCAGAAAAAGTGTCTGTGAAAGGCAGCAACGCTACGTGGCCATCATAATGTAGCCATTGTCTCACGACTCCGCCGTCTCCAGTTCGCCACTTTTCACAAAATCTTCTGGTTGCCACTGGTCCTGGTGGTTTTTCTTCCAGTTCGACGAGTTTTCTTTTGGAAGGCTGGCTGACTCCAGTTAAAAACCGCCACATTTCACCGCTAGTTTTAACACGAAGCTAACCGCTAACTTGATGAACTGATTGAATGGGATAGGCGGAAATGACATTGGATGCGGCGCTCACGTTTCGCGTACGTTTGTGTACGTTGCATGCAGGCGGGAGGAGTATCACAGAAATCCATGGAAGATGACTGATAAACATAACTCATTTGGTGCAAACATTTACTCGCCATGTGGCAGATAGAGCTCAAAAATTTACTCGCCAAATGGAGCAATTTGCTCGCATTTGGCGAGTGGCGAGTGTTAATTTCGGACCCTGGATGTAAGCGAAACAGTTCTTCACTGTCTGGAGGAGAGGATTCGGATTTCCTGTAATGATTTATGACTAAATGAAAAACTGAACCTAGTTCATATTTATATAGATGGTAAAGTGTAGTCATACTGCATTTCTACAAGTTTAATGCCATCTGGCCAATACCTTTAACCAGAGTAAACCACGCCCTGCCCAGAGGAAAGTGCCGAGTGGGCAGGAGGGGTCTTTGGCAGGATCTGGTTCTGCCTGGATCTCCTGATGGTCTCATACTGAACTCCTTCAGCTCCGTCATCCATACAGAACAAAGGAGTGATGTCTAACTTTTTGCTTTCCTTATTAAATAGACGTAAACACATGGTCTCAGAGTTCGAGCTGGACCTGAACTCAGCTCAGTCTGTTTAAACTAAATGTTTCAAGTTAATCCGGCGAGCTGCTCGAAAGTTTCCTCATATCCTGTCCTGCCCCCCCCCCCCCCCCCCCCCCACACACACACACACAGGTCCCCACAGGGGGCCCCATGGCTACTGTAATAGTGTAAAATCACGAGAACCAATCAAATGATCCACTGATTTCCCTCTTTCCTAGTCACTCTCTCTCTTTCTTAACCTTTTTTTATCACAATTGTCTATTTTTGCTCATTTTAAATATATTTTTAAACATTTTCTAAATGCTTTTTTATATTTTTACATTTTTTGTTTTTGTGAAGCGCCTCATGATTTTTATCTTGAGAGGTGCTATAGAAATGATATTTTCTTCTTCTTCTTCAAATCCCTCCATTAACAATATGCTTTGTTTCTATGGTGTTAAAACATGTGGTGTCTAGGCTGGTTTGTCAAAATCAACCCTTTTTTGCCTCTAAATGCTCCGGCGTTCCCTCCTCTCCGTGACTCTCGGCGTTCCTGGCTGCGACTCAGCCAAGGCTTGTACAACGTGGTAGAAATCCTGAAATGCAGCCTGGAGAGCCGGCCAAAGGCTGCTGCCAGCATGTTTCTCTGACAGCGACCCTGTTTTTAATTCAGCTCTCTGGCTGCCAGGGGTCACTTTCCATTCGGCCTCAGTGGCCTGACACTCAAACTGAGGAAGACGTTGAGAGAGTGAGACGGAAAAGACGCAGACAGACGGAGCAGCAGACCTGGCATGTGCTCGCCGCTTTAGCGGGAAACACTCTTCCTCTGTGACAAACAGACCAGCGTGCCAACCTCACACTTTTTCCCTGATCAATAATTCAACAGTGACTTCATATGAATATAAACAAGCTTTGAAAATATAATAAGCAGGGTTTTGTCTCGCTGAGCCAAACAGATGTTAGACGTCTCCAGTTAGAAGCTCACATGCTCGGGTCCAATTGGAGATGTCGTGGAGTTAATTCAAACGGTCTGGAGATACAGACTCTGGCTGCAGGAATTGTTTACGAGAGATAATTCAGACATAAAACATTCTTTATTTCTCACAGCTCCTGTTTGCTTGTTATTTATAACGCTGATGCTTCTGTCTCACATCTGAGACTGAATTAGTCTGAAACCACAGGCCGAGACCAGCGAGGCCACAACTGAAGTCTGGATTTAAGCAGAGAGGAGAGGCAATGGGGGTTTGTGGACAGGACTCTCTGTAGGCCGTCCGAAAGCACCCGTCTCGGTTAACGAAGGAAACATGTAGAAACAAATAGCGATGGGTACCGAATTCTGTACTATTTAAGGTACCGACCGAATTCCATAGTACCGACTGAGTACCGATTCACGTCATTTCAAACGGTGCCTCGTTTCGGTACCCGTCCTTCATAACGAGAACTTGCCTAGACAGCTGCGCATGCGCAAGAGCGTTTTGTCATCGGTCGCTGCGAGCCAGTTGTAAACAGAGCAGCATGGTAGAAAGAACGCACGCTAAAGCTTGGGTCCACTGAGTCACTAAATGTGATGGGTAACTGGGTGAAGATGAAACCAGCGACAACGATCCAAGTGAGACATCCTCATCTTAATCTGCTCCGGTAGGTAAATAAAATGTTTAAGATAACGTTAGCTTGATATGTTAGCTTCTATTGCCACCATTGTTATCAGCTAATGGTGCTTTCGCTTTCTCCTCGGAAATTCTATCTTCCCAGTAGGAAAAATCAAATGAAAAAGGACGGCAAAAGGAATGAAGATACACAGTAAATTTAGTTCACAGTAAAGATGTTTGCTTCAGTTTAATTATCAGCTTATATCAGCTTGCCGGTTTAATTAACTTACATTTTTAGTGTACAGAGCCTTGTTTGGTTGTAATGCCTTGTTGAATGTGCTTTATAAATAAAATTGGATTGGATGGATTATAAAACTACAAGGACGATGTTAAAATACAAACAGTTGTATGTCATTTATCGTGATATTTATCAAATATGGTTATAAAATGAGAAAAAAAATATATTTTATTATAAAAAAGAATTAAAATATTAAACACTCAAAAGTATCTAAAACTGGTACCGTTAAGTAAAGGTATCGATTCGTGGGTACCGGGAATTAGTACCGAATCAATTCAAATGTCAAAGATACCCATCCCTAGAAACGAATGAGTTGGACATTCTAGCAAAGATCTACATTTTCTTCTCGGTAAAAAAACACTAAACTAAATTAAAATATCTTAATAGGAGCAAGACAAATGATTTAAAACCAGAATCTGATCAACCTTATCGTCCCTGTTTGTATTTTCTGCATTTGTTTAGCGGCCAACAAACAGATGCAGAAAGTACAAAAAGGAAAATAACCACAGCGTCCATGATGCAAACACTGGCTTGTAAACGATTCAGGACTAAAGTCTAATGGGCTCGACACACGGGAGGCGACATCGCCTCTCCTCCATTCATTTTCAATGAGACATGCGCGACAAAGCGATGATCGCGGGTCTGCCTCCTACTAGCGAAACACGAAAAGTGTACGTGTGAAATTTTGCGCTCGTGCACGTGTCGTGCACAGGTGACCCAGCTACGTGATCCCAGAAAGTTGAAATATTTTCAACTTTTCATCGCTGTCGCTCGGACGAGGACCAATCAACGGAGGTTTCATTCACTGACCAATGAGCGGACAGGATTCTCCGTACATCTCCGAGCAAACATGGAGGAGAAGCTGATCATTATTATGTTTTATAGTAAAATCAGAAGTAAGATTTCACATAACTCTAGCAGCACCTTGTGAAACATCATATCTACCACTTTTTAAACTCTGAACCGCTTAAATAACCTTAATTCCCTCCAACCTGACACAGCCAAACAAAACAACGGACGTTTCGGTTTCGCCATGGAACAGAACGCATAGACGGCTTTGCCACTGCTGCGGGTCGTCTCCCGTGTCTCAGGTAATAAAAGCGACAGCGACAAATTTAGCTGATCGCGGTCGTTTGTCGCCTCCCGTGTGTCGAGCCCATAAAGATGCACTGATGTGAGATATTTGGGCTGAAACGGACATTAATATCGCTGTTATGGCTGATAACCGATATTTGCCGATGTAAATATAGATGCTGACATTTACACTTCTGAAATCAGCAGATTTTGTATAGATTGAAAATTATGCAAGCTGAATACTTGAATTTCTTTCTTTATTTCTGTTGAGTGCAAAATAGACTACGGGGCAGCAGTAGCTCAACAGGTTGAGCGGGTTGTCCAGTAATCGGAAGCTTGCTGGTTCGATCCTGGCTCAGGACAGAGAATTCTGCTGTTGTGTCCTTGGGCAAGACACTTAACCCACCTCGCCTGCTGGTGGTGGTCGGAGGGACCGGTGGCGCCTGTGCTCGGAAGCCTCGCCTCTGTCAGGGCGCCCCAGCTGTGGCTACATCGTAGCTCATCATCATCAGTGTGTGAATGTGTGTGTGTGAATGGATGAATGATACACTGTAGTGTAAAGCGCTTTGGAGTCCTTACTCTGAGAGGCGCTATACAAGTGCGGGTTATTTACCATCATTCTTTTATGTGTGTGTGTGTGTGTGTGTGTGTGTGTGTGTGTGTGTGTGTGTGTGTATTTATTTATTATATCCACACACCTAACATATTTTTTCTTCTGAGATGATTGCCATCACTGTCACATGACTGAACAATTACACATCATCACCTTCTGACACACAAACGGATCCAAGAGAGAAAAAGTATTGGTTGTTAACACAGCTGACCTTATGACCTCAGGGCGCACACTCTGCCACTGGGCCGCTGAGCTGGTACAGTCTCTAGTCCACTGGGCCTATCGGGTCAGATTATTCATGAGGCAACGCTAACAGGGATAAGCTAACATGGCCGTGCCCAAATCAGGGGCTGTCTCCTTCCAAGACCGTTTACGTCACAGCGATGAGACGAAGTCTGCTGCAAACAACCAACGCGTCTTCCTTTTCTTGAAGTTGAAGGATGGACGGAAGATGGTGTATCCTTATCATATCCCAAGATTCCTTATGGGCCGAACGGGAGATTTAAACTTAAGTAATTAACATCTGACCCGATAAAATATTAAAAGAGGCTGTGCTGTGAGGCCACCATGGCTGCTGGTTGAGAAGACACCCAGCGAGGTCTTCTAGACAAGACTTCTGATCTCCACAGCCTGCGAAGAACCCAACACTTTAATAAAACACTTTCTTAAAAAGGGTTTCAAAATTACAACTTCTCAGTTTATGATGAAAATACATACGCTCATGAGCTTGAAGCACAGAGTGCAGCGATACTATCTTAAACGGGTCAAACAGATGAGCGATCGGGCACGGTGGAGGCTACTTTCTGAAACATCTCTATGATGTTGAGACAATAATCTGCAGAAATTAGTGCCTTCACCAGCCTAACGGGATCCTCCATCACAAATCTTTGCTTTTAGAGACTACGACACGGATGCTGCAGGACTCAGATTTGTCCAGGTCTCGCTGGACTTCTCTTCCACAATAATGTGTTAGTGTTTTTATTATTTGGGAACTTAAAATTAGTACATTTTTATTTGTCTTTGGTATATTCTGTGTCTAGTTTCTAATTCTATTTTTAGTTCTTATTTAAAACACAGAAAAAGTTTTATTACCTTGCTTGCTGACAGTTTCGTTTGCCGACTGCAAAACTTCCTCAGTGCGTGCGTGCGTGCGTGCGTGCGTGTGTGTGTGTGTGTGTGTGTGTGTTCTGTCTTCTCCATCCCCAGTGAGTCATGGAGGATGGCTGCTTATACTGAGCCGGGATTCTCTGGAGGTTTCTTACTGTTAAAAGGGAGTTTTCCTCTCCGCTGTCGCTGCATGCTTACTTAGTATGAGGATTGCTGTAAAGTCACTCGATGCAATTAGCTGGGTTCCTTATATAGGAAACATTATTTCTGATTGGCTTAATGAACTGACCTGGATTGGAATGTTTATTATGTGAAGTGCCTTGAGACGACTCTTGTCGTGATTTGGCGCTTTATAAATAAATTGAATTGAATTGAAATGAATGTAAGAAAATATCGATATAGCAATATTTCACGATATTTTTTCCAGCGATATTATATCGATGTTTAAAAGCTGTGTTTCGGTTTTTTGGAAGATTTTACGTGCAAACATTTGTGTATTTTCTTTTCTTTTGGTGCAAATCAAATGCCGTCCGCTAGTCAGCAGTAGTGTGCAATGGAGTTTGTTTCCATCACTGAAATGTAAATCCCTCTATTATGGTTCAGATACCTCATGTTAATCATGTTAAGTATCAGTTTGGACCATTTATTGAATTTTCCTACAATAATTTAACTCTAAAAAAATCGCTAATATTGTCCGACTGAATGTATAGCATTATATCGTAATAAAAGGTAAATAAATGGTAAATGGCTTGTATTTGATAATAAGTATCGTATTGCCAAAATTTCAGCAGTACACATCTCTAGTTAGTAATAATAAATTGAAAGAAAGATGTCTTCATAATGCCTAGATTTAGAACCAAAAAGATCCCCATAACTGGTGTTAAATTGTGGAATGACCTTAACAGCGAGCTAGAAGACTCTAAATCACTTAATGTATTTAAAAATGTATTAAATGTATTAGAAATGATGTAATAATGCATTAAGATGGTGTCTGTAAGTGCTGTACAAGGTGAATTAGTTGAGGGTGGGATGCTTTTGTAGAAAGTGGCAGAAAAAATAACTCCCTGTTCCTTTTCAGTCTTGTGTTGTTGTAAATTGCATGTTTTTTATTATTGTTGTCTTGTTCTTTCATTTGGGGGGGGGGGGGGGGATGAAAGAATATAAAAAATGCTTGTTTTTAAATAATTAGGCATTAATTTTAAATTATCTGAACAATCTAGAGAAATAATTATGTTTTTGTCTATTTACCGTTTTTGGTTCACTATTTGACCGCCAGCCTCTCACAAAGTTGGCTCACATTTCATTAACGTTTAAATTTTCATCACAGGAATTTAAATCACTTGTCAATAGCACGGATAGCTGTTGTTAGTTTACAAACGTAGTTTAGTCAAAAATCTTTTTAAAATCTACTATTAAAATTATTTTTCTATATTTTCCAGAATATAAGGTTTTAGACTTAGTTGATCCTGGTTTTGACTTTTGCTTGTAAACGTCTGAACAAAGCGACTATAAAAGCATGAATATGATAACTCGCTAGGTAAATTAATCATAACGAACTGGTCAAGGGAAAATCTGCTGTATTTCCCTCAGGATTAGACTGGAGCCAAGTCAGAGAGCTGGAAATGTAGTAACTAAATAAAACTCTGCTCTCCAGTGAGACGTAGTCCGAACTTCATTCTGCTTTGTCTTCTGCAAAAAGTCCGCGCCACGTTTGATTAAACCCAAATGTGAACAAGGCTGGTTTCCATTACGACGACGATTCCCAACAACATTGATGCCTAATCTGTGTTGTGACCTCCTGAATCAGGACGAGGCTAAATGAAATTTGTCCAAGTAAAACTGCCCGGTAACAAGAAGACGTTTGGAGAACTCTCTGTCTGAAGATAAAATAAAAGCTGAACTTTAACTAATTCTAATCAAGTCTTATGCTTACTGAAGGAGAGTTTTCCCAAATTCTGGACTTTCAGGCAACATAGGTCCGACAATCAAGGAATTATGAAAATGGTGGCTAGAAAGTTCCAAGAATTAAGAATATTTGACGTATGTTACATCTGAAATAAATAAACAAGGAAAAACACAACAACTCCACCTTTGTCTCAGAGTTTAGGCAGCGGCACAACCTTTTTATTAAACCCTTTTTACAGTCTAAAAAAGAGGAAGTGTGTGTTTAGGTGTGTGTTTCTGGGTGATGCATAATGTATGAGTGGCAGCTCTGACTGATGCGGGGTATTAAGTTTCCAGCCAGCAATCGGAGGAACTGTGTGTCCGCTGCCAAACCCCAACACACTCCACAGCTGACTTCAAAGGGTGTGGTCTGGACTTGCTCATGTATACACACACACACACACACACACACACACACACAGGAACACAGGAACACACAGGGTGCTGTGTGCTGGATGGCGACTCTGGGCTTTGGGAGGGGGAGGCCTCGCTCTCCACACCTGTGTTTGCAGCAGTAATTAGGGGAGGGGCCTCTGTTATTTCGAGGCAGCAAGCGCTCACGTGCACGCGGCCCTGGTGAAGCGTACAGAGATCTCGGCGACAGATGTGTGGAAACCTGTGTTTTCTCTGGTTACAGAGTGTAAACGCCAGTGGAAAGGTCTAAATGGCCAGTAAATACAAACAGTCATATTTCCAGTTCCAGACCACTAAAGAGCTCATCACCTTTCTCCGACGTCGGACATGACAGCAAACTCTGCTAACACGCTAGATCATTAATGCTTGCCCAAGCTCTTTGGTCTACGGACTCTGACGTCTTGAGTTTAGCATTCACAAGATGCCGTAAAGCCTTTCCCCACCAGCCTATTGAGGCTAGTTTGCATTGAAGAACAACAGTCTGGGTGCAGAATGGCAGAAGGTCTATTATAGATGTAGAATCAATTCTATAGACTCAGCCGGAAGGTTTGCTTTGTGAGGTGCTTTGTGGCGACTCCTGTAGTGATTTGGCTCTACATAAATAAACTGAACGGAATGAAGTTGAATGGATTTGATTTGCGAACACGCCGTAGAAACTCAGCTTTTTGTGAACAGCACCACCAACAACATTTACAGGTAAACCTTTATTGGTTGATTAGTATAGACTAATGTCTTTTTGTTTTTTTCTATAGGCGACATTGAAGACGATTGTACGAGGGGTTAACCGGGGTTAATAGCCAAACCGGTTAATCCCCGCAACCATAAATCTAACATAATCAGTCCAGTTATTTATGATGGTGTCACTAGAGGGTCAAAGTGACGTGTGTCACCGTAGCAATGGCGGGACTGAAAGATGGAGACCTACACAAATTGCTTGCCGAATTGGTCTACAGCCCATGATGGATTCTCTTTGGAGCAGCAACGTTCTGCTGCTGCTCTGCGCTGCTGATGCGGCCAGTGTGGATTTGGAGTTAGCTTAAGAAAACAGACATGGCTAAACAATGGTACCTAAACATCCTCCCAGAGGAGCTCCTCACCTTCTTTAAGGGAAATTTGGTGATGAACAACATCTTCTCCAGCATGACGGAGAACCGGACATGAAGGATAAAGTCAGAACTTGTGGCTCGAGAATATTTTTTTAAAAATACAGCAACAACTTGATTACCTGTCCAGGAACTGTAGAGGCTTAGTAAGAAAAAGTACTGCAAACATTGAGACATAGCATCAAACTAGAGTAATTAAAACAAAATGCATGCTCGGAAGACCCCAACAACATCTAAAGCTGTGACTCTTCCACAGGAGATGAACATCAAGAACAAAACTCAGGTGTTTAAGGAGTGAAAAATAATGAGTTTGTACCAAATGCAGAGATTTTACTATCTAGTTAGTATTTTTTATGTTTCTATGTATTTTTTGCTGTTGTTTTTTACTTGGTTTATGTGTTGTTTGTTTTATTGCTGTAAAGTGTCCTTGTGTTTCTTGAAAGGCACTTATAAATAAAATGCATGATTATTATTATTATTAAACTAAAAGCTCTTTAAAGCAGAAAATCCCATTGCTGATAGCCACGACACACCCAGACATGTTTTGTAATGACTTTAACAAGCTACCCGTCTCTTGCATGTCACAGTAAACTGTAGCTCGAAGGCTTAGGGATTTAAACCAGCATGACAGGCCAGGACTCTGTAGTCCTACTTAGAGGCTGAGCTGGATTGGAGGGTGACAAGGGAAGCTGCTCTGCTCTGAAAATACGAAAGAGTCCTAAAGACCACGGGGAAAGCAGGGGAGGGTGAAATGTGCTTATTCATTCTCCTCTTGCTTGCAATCATCTAACATACGCACGTGATGATTACATCTCATTAGAGCGCTCAGGTTCTTTCATGTAGCTGCTGAACATGGCCGCCATCGTTCCCCTCTGGGCCAACAGCCATAAACAAACGTTTCAGTGCGCCGGGCCCCTGAAGCTGTGGAGTTTCAGGGATTCCCCTTCACCACCTCTCACTCTGAGGCAGAACCCTCATATATTCCTTCTCTTTGTCTCCAGCTTCTCCTCCGGTTCTTCCTTTGCTCCAACCAGACACGTAAAAGAGGAAACACAGAGGCCGCCCGCCGGCCTCCTGTGAGTCTGTAACGGCATAATGAGAGAACTGCAGGGTTCGCTGGGCAATTCTTTTTATAGAAAACGTCAAGACAAATGTGCAGTCATCTAGCTGGATTAGGCGCTTGCATGTGAGGGCGGGTGAGCCTGAGTCAGTTTTAGTTCAGTGGAAATGTACGACAGGATGCTGACTAAGATCTGGGAGAAGAAAGTGGGATGGAGAAACCAAGAGAAAAAACAACAAAAAGAAAGGAACGTGAAAGGACACGACACCAGAAAAAAGCTGTTTTTACAGGACCGTAGCGTTTGCAAAACGGGATTAGCCGCGGCTCCCTGGGGAGGATTTTGGCATTTATAGTAGCAAAGCTGAAGCTAGAATAAACCGCCATCAGGCACCTCTCAAACCAAGACGGGATAAAGGGAGGTCGCTTTAAATCACCCCCCATGTGACGTACAGGGTCGCGCATTCAGCGTCAGACGGAAGACACGTCAGACGGATGACATTTCTTTTTCAGGACCTTTAGCTTTGATGTGACCTGCTTTTTGTCCCGCTTGACGCCCCGCTCAGCCAGTGATTTCACCACTCTGTCGAACAGCTGGCTGTCTCTCGCCGTCCCCGTGAAAAGGCGACTGATCTGGTCGTCCGCTCGCTCGGCTAAAAGCTCCATGGTCTCCGCGTCCGTCCAGTTTCCCATGTTGTAGGTGGTTGACAGATTCTAGTGAGAGGCCATGTTTATCTGTGTTTATATCCCTTCCGGCCGGCACGCGGCGCGCAGTACACGTCGCTAACGCGACCACCCTCTTTTGCAGGGGGGCCTCCCACAGTCGCTCCAAAGGGATTAGCGGGGCTGACACGCGTTTAGCCGTCAGAGGCGAGGGGCTCATGCGACAGCATCACTACGAGGCTAGGCGCATCAGAATCAAGTTTTATCACCTTTTTCTTTGCTCCTTGCCGCATTTACGCGACCCACAAATTCAGATTTATCGCTTTGTAATGACGCGATGGTCTGTCTTATAAAAGAGGCTACAGAGACAAGGAAGGGGAAAACACAAACCAGTCTGAAATTCACCATCTCTATCAGGAAAAGGTTCCTGAGTGTTTTAGGAAACCACGGCCGATGACTTCCTGTGAATGTCTAAAGTTATTGAAGCTCTCAGATCATGTTGGTACTAACGTCGTTTTTTTGCTACAGTACATAAACCTTCCTGCTTCTGTTAACCACAGGAAAACGCAAATGTTTCTCTTTTTTAAACGATTATCAAAGTAAAGATATTTATAACAATTTAGGAAACATCCAGTTGTTTAAATGAGAATATATCAGAAAACCCTACCATCAACGTTGCCAAGAACTTGATCTAAAAATAGACGAATGATGACTTTCAATCCTGAAAGCTGCAGCGGCAAATTTGGAAAATGAATTAGCTTCAAACATTTTCACGCCTCTTAGCGAAGTTGTAACATAGTATAGCTATAAATATATTGTGGAGATAAAAACAAAAATAAAGAGGTTCTCTCTCATTTGACCAAAACCAACCATTGGACCATCCAGTTGTCGGTCTCTCGAAACCATTGCACTTCCCTGGGTCCTCCCTTCATCACACACTATTTAGCAACAGAGCACCACTGGTGTGAGAGGTTCTCCTCAATAATATCAGAGAAGGTGAAACAGCCAGCTGCTACCACTTCAACTTTAGGAAAAACTACCAGAGTCCCAAAAAGAAAATCACCATCTGAATTCACGGACAAGAGACTTTTGGACGTGGAAAATGGTGACTGGTTTTTAGCGCTAGCTCGTTTCCAGCGGTATCACAGCTATTTGGTTCTAGCAGTAGCGTCTCAGGGAAGATACCCGAGGGGAGGGGTCAGTGTGCCGTGACCGTGTTTGCAATCAAAACCTAGCTTGTTTCATAGATTCGCTATAACAGCTTTGAATGAGGCAGTTAGAAAGATATTTAGCGTCACACCCAGAACAGATTGAAGAATGCATCGCGGAAAAAGTCCGAAAATATAAACATTTATTCACCCGTGACTGAATGAGTACAAAACACGGTGCAAACGTGACCGGGAATGACGCGAAACGTGGGTTTAGAGGTGGCGACCGCATGAAGAGGTGGAGGAGAATGAAGGACAAATTTGTCTGTGTTATAAAGCCTCTGAAATATAAAACACATTGGTAAATACACTATTGTGGACTGGATACACGAGTGTTATGGTGGCAGGATACCACAGATAAACGTTACGCCCTGTTGTCCTGGCGGGGAATGGCTATGCAACACTCCGCTGTACGGCTAAAGTTTGCATGTGAAAACCTCTCCTACATCCGTGTGCGTCGCTCCGTTGCCGAGCTCACGGACAAGTACAAATCTGGCTGAAGACTGAAGAGGGACAAGAAAACAACCCAACTAACAAGATCATGAATACAAGTGGTCAGAATAGAGCTGCTGCTCTTCCGCATCAAAGGAGTAAACTGAGGTGGTTCGGGCATTTGGTCAGAAAGACTGGAGGAGACCTAAGTGACTCTTTTGAGGAAGACAGCAGTCGCTGGCGAAATGCGTAAAGGTGAATAAAAATGTGTTGTTCTGTAAGAAAAATGAACAATGTTTAGACACCTCCCACTGGATGCTTTCCAGGCATGTCCTGCTGGCTGGGTTGATGAAGGACACATCAAAGGTGACGGATGATACGTCCATGTTTTTCTTACAGTCGCTGCCATTCACCAACAACTCATGCTCTGCTTTTTTGATGCAACTTTGTTCAACTTCACTGAAAAAACCATTTCTAACGATTATTTCTGATTACCATGGGTCACTTAGTGTTTCATGCAGGTTGAACATGAAAATAGTCTCCTACACCTATCTGCATTAGCTTCTGTCACTCACACTGTCGCTTAACGTTCACGGACTCATCCATCTTGACTCGCGACGGGGAAGGCCGTTGTTGGTTTAGCGTCCAGGAAACATCAGAGAACGTCTCGGCTAGCAGAAGCTAACTGTTAGCATTAGCAACTCCTCCACACAGCAGAACTCCTCCAGGCTTTTGTTATTTGCTGAGATAAAACATCAACGTTGCAGAGCAGAGTCAGTGGTAGAGTCATGCTGCTGTTGGCCAATCAGAGGAGAGATGTCCAAATATCAGGAAATAGGACAAATCCTGCCGTTTTCTGCCACTTTCTTCTCCAGTGGGACTTCTCTGAAATCAAACGGGCTCATCAGAGCTTTTTGTCCCAGAAAACGACGTACAAGGCCTTTCATTCCCACTACAGACCATTGCACAAGTATTAAAGTTGATCTTTTAAGAAAATATGTTCGTCTAAAATGGTCCAAAAGGCTTTAGGGATGATGGTGACTTTAGAACTAACTGACAAGATTGTCAATTTATTCTGCAAAATTATGAGGCTGCTTACTGTAGCATTATGGTTTATGCTCTTTTATGAAAGAGGAACCATTCTACATTTTAATTTGTGATATTAATTTTATTAAATTAATAACCAAATTGTATAGTTTTAAGAAGACTCAAAGGTTGTTTTCATCGATAAACTGTCGATAATATCCGTGGGTCTGTGTTTCAGTTCAATGAAGAAACAAGTTTGACAATTAAAAGTTTTAATTCTTCAAATTAAACTAATGATTTTGAAATTGACAAACAGGAAATAACAATCAACAATGGCAACTTTGTGGGACAATCTTTAACAGTTGTGGTGAATGTGTGAAGATTGAACATGAGGTGAGATGAAGGCATGTGGGTGTGCGTTTGATTTTGCTTCAGGAAGAAACAGGTGTCTGAGTGAAGTGATGGTTTGGATAAACTTAGGTCTTATTGAAAAACTGCATCAAATGCTAACTACCGTGTTCTGCCTCACCAAAAGTCGGACCCTCTTTTAGATCCAAGACGCCAGAGGATGGTGATGTTCATCCAGGTGACACCAGCGGCTGGCAGAGGAGACGGAGGTGTCCGCGGCCCGGTCCAGAGATGCCCGCGGTACACGTCGATGGAAAAACGTTTGCAGATGCGTTTTGTTAAGTTTAGTTCACTCAGAAATCAAAGACTCTGGACGAGTCTGCGTTAGCAGTTGCAATTCAGCTGTCCTGTCTGGCTTGGCAGGAACAGCGTCAGAGGGGGGGTGGGGGTGGTGGGGGTGGAGAAAGGAGCCGGTGGGCTCCGTTTCCCCGTTAGCGGTTGTTCACACGTCCTCTCTCTTTCGTTCTCAAGCACGAACTGAATCATAAGAATGAAACTTACCAAAAGCCTTTCTCTTCTCAAAGCAAACGTGTGCGTCAGCAAATGTGTTGTGGAGTTTTACGTTTCATTATTTAACCAGTCATTTATTTGTTACTGGGTAAATAACTGGTAAGGAACCATGTAAATGATCCTGTAGTGTGGTAAAATGTGAGGGTTTTAACACACACCACCCCATCCTTGCTCTAGAAACTAGAAAAAGGTGAGAGAGAGGTGATGAGCAGGTTAAACTGGGGTCATAGGTGCAAAACTCTGGGTCTAGTTTAGAATGAAAACAAACCACCACTATCACCAGAGGTCACGGACGAAGCCTCCCCTCAGGTTACACGCAGCCGCTCACATACACACGCTCTCATATCGGTGGGAATTCTTAATTAAAAAAGGGATTTGGAGCACTCCTTCAGAAAGTCCCACCTTCCAAAAGCAAACAGTGGGCTCTCCGTCGAGGCTTTTTTAATAAGGATGAAGCTGAATGGGAGCGGCGGTGAGTGAATGCCTCATTGTGGCGTATGCAGAGAGGCTCTGAATGCTGCGTCAGTCCTCTCCTCATCCATCACACCAACACCTCGGCACAGCATTTCTTCACCAATTATGCTCTGGTGTCAAACTTCACTGGACGTGTGTTTAACCGGACACACACACACACACACGTCGCTCTATGTCAAACCGGTGGTGGTTTATATGAATTATGCACGCTTGTCTCCATGCGTGTGGAATAAACGCAGGTACACTAAAGGCTTTATTACACCCCGCCTCTGCACCACTTGTGGCTGTGAAGCATCTGTGTGTGTGTTTGTCACGGTTTGTGTGGCGATAACCAGGTTTAACGTTTCAGGCCTGCATGGAGGTGGATCCACTGGAAGGCTAATAAAAAACAGACGACATGAGGAAGTCATTTGGCCACGTGAAAAACGAGGGAAGACAAGCTTTCAGTACTGTGACCCAACAAATGTTTCCATTCTCTTTAAGCCACTGGAGCTGTCTGAAGTGGACTGCTGGGATGCTGTCTCTGCCACGCTCAATAGACTACAGACGGCTGTCAGCGGGCCTGGATCTAAACCCACCTCTCACTGACAGACCAGCAGTTGTGCTCAGTTCACGAACACAACACAATCAGAGTATTATGTGATGAGTTTTTGTGTGCATCAGGGTCCGCGAAGGTAAACACTGATGGGTTTATGGTTTCTCTTCAGATGTTGCTGCAGTTTATTCAATAGAAAATTGTACAAGGAAGAAGTTATCGTAGAGATGAAAAACAAAAGTAGAGTCGTGCATTTATTTTTTTTCAAACACAGAAAAGAAAAGCTGTTCTTCACCTTGGCAGCTAATGTTTTGGCTGCTTCCTGTAGCCGTCCTCAGAGCCGTGACGATGTTCATCATCACATCAGCAGTTTTACAGCTCCATGTATATGTTGATACAACTCTGGAAAATATATAACTAATAGTTTACCAGAATAAATCTTCCTGAAGCTGGGGTAACTCGCTAGCTCGGCTCGTTGTTTGCACTAATCCAGGATGGCACAAAGGTTCTACCGGTCCCAGGAGGACATACTGTTAAAATATGGATATCATTTTTTACATTATATCTGTGTGTGTGTGTGTGTGTGTGTGTGTGTGTGTGTGTGTGTGTGTGTGTGTGTGTGTGTGTGTGTGTGTGTCGTAGCTTTCTCAAATTACCTTTTTTTTTCTTACCGGAGCTAACACGGTTAGCAGTGTAACTGCAGTCATGCTAACAGGACTGCGGAGTCCAGAAGTAGCGGTGCGGTTCCAGATGGATTTATAGATGTAGGTTATTATTTGAGATCAGATCCGTTATGTAAAAGTACGTGTAGGACACGGATCAGACCTTTTGCTGCAGCTGTAAATGCAATTTTCTGCAATAATTAAGAACAAGAAAGTAAACAAAATACAGTTAGTCACAACACAGCAGCTACCTTGCCTTACGTGCTGGAGTGTCTGGAGGAGCAGATTTGGGTCTTCCTTTAAGTCTTCTCCCGGTTGAATGTGTCCAGAAAACCTCACCTGGGAGGTGTCCTAACCAGATGCCGGAGCCACCTCAACTGGCTCCTCTCAATGTGGAAGAGCAGCGGGTCTACTCCAACCCCCCCCCCAGATGACAGAGCTGCTCACCCTATCTGTAATGGAGAGCCTACTCTACTTACACTCTATTTGAGTAGAATATTTTATAGTGCGAAGGGTGACAGTATTTCCTCTAGAAGTTCTTCCAGTCATGGCACGTGGGGGGTAGGTGCGTTTGCTGACCATTTCACTGCCAAGCGTTGTCCGTAGGGGGTTGTCGCTGGCGGACTGTTTTGCTGTCGTGCATCTGTGTGTGTGTGTGTGTGTGTGTGGGGGGGGGGGGGGTCTCGTAGGTGTGGTGCTGGAAGTTCAGCTGTGGCACAGCACCACGCCTGAGCCTATGTAGGGGAAACTGGATGATTTGTGAGACCGAGTTTCCAAAAATATTTCGTGGTTCTTCCTCGTCTGTGTTGCCATCTTTTAGAAAGTTAGCTCTCTGAATCTGAAACTGGGTTTTTGAATAAATCTGTAGAAATCTGCTAGTACGAATGAATACCTGTAAGAGGTTTCCTATGGGAAAAAAGCTCTGGCGCTCCTGTATCTGGCGTAGAAGATAGTTAGATGGGTATGGGGGCAGACAACAAGATTATGGCTCATTAATATTCATCATAAGCAAATGCCTCGCCTCTGATTGGCTAACAGCAATGCAACTCTTCCTCTGCCTCTGTTTGCTCTTCTTTCTGGAATAAAAATGCCATTTTACGCAAAACTGAACGTCTTCCAGTACGTTGCACAGTCGCTAATGCTAACGGTTAGCACTTTGCTCTCTCCAGTCTGTGGATGGACGCAGCCAATGCGGGCGGGGTCATGAATACAATTTATAGACTGGCTTTTTCTAATTCAATTGTATTGCTGTCCATTTTCTTTCTGCGGCTAATGACAATGCTAGGCGCTGAAGAATATCGTCACGTTCGGCTTGCATTTGAAACTCAGAGAGTCAAGCTTTACAAGGATTCTCAGTAAAGGAAAGTAGAAAATTGACCCTTGCCATCTGTATCTCCATCAGACAAAGATGTGTGTAGGACAGGATACTAAGAGTCTGAGCAGCACGGGGCTGGCAGCTAAGAAGAAGAAGAAGAAGAAGAAGAAGAAAATATCATTTCTATAGCGCCTCTCAAGATAAAAAATCACAAGGCGCTTCACAAAAACAAAAACAAAAAATATAAAAATTGTAAAAATATAAAAAAGCATTTCGAAAATGTTTCAAAATATATTTAAAATGAGCAAGAATAAGCAATTGCAATTTAAAAGAAAAAATGTTAAGAAAGAGAGAGAGTGAATAGGAAAGAGGGAAATCAGTGGATAAGGACCTAGAGGTCTGAGAACTAATAGCTTGATGCTGCTCAGGCCTCATGGAAAGAAGATTTGTTTCTAGAGGGTAACAAATCTGCTCCTAACAGAGTTGTGATCTATTTATTAAACAATAACTGATCCCAGCAGTCTCTTTTTAGTGTAAATACGTGTGATTTACAGCTTTATGTGCACAACAACACATGGTGTATGTACAGAGAAAAGCAGTCAAAAGGGTCAGCCAGTTGGACAAAAATGTACTCAGACAGAGCTGTGAGAGAAAGAAAAGAGCTGATAGTGTGACTGAGTCCTTGTGATATTTGGCTTAATTTCCACAATCTGGACCAGGAATCTTCCCACGAACCGCTCGACCGTCTGACACCAAAGGGAGACACACTGAGCGAGGGAGTGCGAAGGAGCAGAAAAGGAGGTCACAAACATTCCAGTCGCAAAGAGTCGGCCAGACTCCTCAGACAATTAAAACGAGATGACCCCTCTGCCCCTGAGCCTCTAAACTCCATTAGCTCTGTCTGCTGGACCAGGGAAGGCTTCACTTCACTCCCTGAATCCCACTCATCCTCCCTAAAATATCACAGCAGGACACTCGGCTCTTCAAGTATGGAAAGACCCAAACACGCCCATGCACAAACATGCATTTAAACAGGCCAGGGAGGCATTACTACATCAAGGTGCCAATCACCGTCTTAAAGGTGGGAAGTGTCCCGGTTTCTCAGGCCGCTTTGTCTGATAAGTGCACTTCAAATATTCTCCGGAGAAACGTGTTCTCCTCATTGGGAACTCATTAAATGAGTCGGCAACTGAAGGAATGAAGTATTAAGCAACTCAAGTTCGGTTTCCCCAGCAAAGGCGTCTGGACTCGGAGAAAGGCAGTCCTGAGGAATGATGAGCTACGGAAACCCAAAATGCTGCTGAGTCAGGTTTCATTGTTCCTGATGTTAAGAAAGACTGTATACCCGTTAACTCGTTCACTGCCAATGACGACTAAAGTCGTCATGTGCATGTTTTTACTGTGTGGGCGTCGGACGAGCCCCCACACCGTGATAACAAACATCTCAGCTCTAAAGCCGATCTTCATACGTGTACGTCACACGTCACATGATCAGGAAGCAGAACATCCATGTGTTAGGAGATCGTTTTGGGCCGCTGCTGTAAAAAAAAGTGAGGCGCGAACCGGAAAAGCTTCTGCCAATCACAATTCAACAACGGATTATGAAAGAACGGATAACGCTCGAAACGCGCGGATTCTTCCTGATGTAAGAGGTGAGTCTACGCTTTATTTGGGTTGTTTTGGTGTCGACATCATCCTAGCGCGCAACGTTCTGTGCCTCTTAAAAAAAACAGTAAAAACGGTGAGAAACGCTGGCAGCGCAGGGCTTTGGCAATCAGGAAACGGCTGGCAGCGAATGAGTTAACACTGAAGCATCCACTGGCTGCGCTTCAAGAATCTAATTTGTTGACATTCCTTCACGATAGTTGACAAATTGTACAGAAACTTTCTGAAAAAGATGGCTTTATTCTTTCCCAGTAACAGCCTTCCAAGAATGCTTTCCCCCAACAGAAAAAGACATGGGCTGAGCTAGCAGAGGCTAAGCTAGCATGGGCTAGGCTAGCACAGCCTATGCAACTATGGGCCAAGCTAGCGCAGGCTAAGCTAGCACAGACTAAGCAAACATGGGCTAAGCTAGCTTGAACGCATGGTTAGGTCACATTTTATACTTGGCAGCTTTACCTTCTGGAATTTGAGAATTTAAGTGTGTTGAAAAATAAAAATACAAGCAGCAGCAGCAGGAAATCTAAATTAATGGACATTTATTGTTCCAAAAACCAAACGTGTAATACTTTTAGAATAGAGTTTCACACCTGCTGGTTACATTTTGGGACGTCTTCCACCATTCAGAGCCCTTCTCTCTCTTTTATTGCTGCCAGCTGACTACGGCCCGCCTGAGTCGGCCTGTTAAACCTTCCACCACCATCTGGAGAAGTCGGCCTATCCCCTCCTCCCTGCCCCGTAACAAACCCTGTCCTCATGCACTTCTCCATCTTTGCAGAAGGAATCCCTTTTGCGTAAAGGTGGGATTCAATCCAGCCACCGAACTGTCGATATCTAAAACTGAACCAGGGGTCACAATGAAGACTTCACTGTCTGGCCTTTGTGGCTTCTGTTAAAGAGACAACGTGTGGTTTTGACCGTTAATCTCTGGATATATGAATGAAAATGTTGTTGAAAGTGAATGAAATGATGCCCAGTTGCAGAAAACTTTGGGCGGATTTGTAACATATGACCATAAAAATCGGGTTTAAAATCCACGGGAGTGAGTCTTTGGGCGACGCCATTTCTGATGCCATGTTTCTTTCTGCCCGTGAGGAAAAAAAACACGTTTACTGATTTGCGGTTACAAAACTTTTTCCATTCATAAACATTTTACACATTTACCTCTTCACTCGTTGCCAGGGATGAAAGGGAGTCTGATGTGCTTCTCATTGTGCTGGAGGTTGCGCTCCCAGGGCTTTTTGACCCTAATGGCCATCCATTGGCGAGGTCTTACTTAAACACAAAAAACTGCTTGCCTACAATGATTTAGGTATGTGCTGCCCCCTATTGCCAGGGAGAACACACAGTTACTTTATGTCATGTAGTGGTTTTGTTTACGCTTTAATGCAGCCTGTCTGTACAAATCTGTACTTCCTGCAGGACCTCTGGGGCTAAACTGCTGAGCATCTTCATCTTCATCTGAGGATTTTGGTTACATGAAAGCAGAAAGGAGAGAAAAACAAGGGAGGGAGAAAGAGGGAGCTGAGCATCTGCTTTCATCCTCAACCCAGCAGGGGAGAGTTTAGGCCCGCCGGCAGCTGCTGCAACACTCATCTGAACATACGACACAAGATCTGAGGTTATTTTCCTCTGTGATGAGGACAAGCTCACTGTTTAGGTCAGGAAAACACACGAGTGATGCGGACACTCCTGAGTATTTTAAGTTGAAAATATTTTGTTTATCAAAGATTTTAAAAGTTTATCTTTATACCAGCGTCACCCCAACCATCCATCTGCGCGTTCTAACTACGTAGCTCCAGCTGCAGCTTTATTCAAACAGATCATGGTCTCTGTTTTAGTTCTGACATCTTTGTAGTCCTCGTAGGCATGAATGAATAATTATTGCTCCATCTGGATGAAGAACGAGGCTCTGTCCTTTACTTCCATTCTCATTTATCTAGCATCGATTAACAGGGTCTGTCTATGGAAGTGCGTGAGCCGTGATTTCCGATTGGATTCACCTGAGAATCGTTCGTGGAGTCGGCAAAACCGGGAGGGAATGGGAGCGCTTGGTCAAGCCGGGATTTATCAGGAGATCCCCGATGTTCTAAACTTGCTTTCTAGAATAAACGTTCTCCCTCTCCTGATAATAACTTTTTACTCTCTTTGACGTTGGATGTGCTACTACTAGTTTATTCGTTTAATTACAGATTCACTAGGATAAATACAATAAAGTTTATCTCTCACCAAATAGAATATTTACTAAGAAATCACAATGTAACCATAGAAACACAACTGTGTGTGTGTGTGTGTGTGTGTGTGTGTGTGTGTGTGTGTAGGTGTGTGTGTGTGTGCGTGCGTGCGTGTGTGTCTGCTCTGTCTTCTCCATCCCCAGTGAGTCGTGGAGGATGGCTGCTTATACTGAGCCAGGATCCTCTGGAGGTTTCTTCCTGTTAAAAGGGTGTTTTCCTCTCCACTGTCGCTGCATGCTTGTTTAGTATGAGGATTGCTGTAAAGACTCTGACACTAGTCAGTGACTCGATGCAACCTGCTGGGTTATTTATGTAGGAAACTTGTTCCTGACTGGCTTAATGAACTGACCTGTACTGGAATGTTTACTGTGTGAAGGTCCTTGAGACGACTTGTGGTGATTTGGCGCTTTATAAATAAACTTGAATTGAAGTGAATACCCCCCCCCCCCTATGAAAACCACCTCACATCCCTGTTGTCCCTCCTCTCATGCAGATAGATTTTATTATGTAACATTAATAACAATAAGAGCATGTGTACTTCCTAAACCAATCAAAGCTTCCCACAAACACAGAGTTTAATGGGTCTAAAGGAATAGAACAGCTTTAATTTCTGCTGGCTCCACTTTCCTCAAGAATAAATAAAAATAAAAACCACATGTGCGTCGCTAACAGCAGTAATCTATCTCTCTGTTATCTGCTCTTCTATTGTTGGATCAGCGGGAGGGAGGCATGCAGTCATGCTGCGATTATCCTCCAGCTAAATCATCTGCATTGTAAAAAACTTTCTACATTTTATGACCGTTTCTGTCCCTCTGGTACGATGCCACAGTAAACACCGGCTCTAGGCTCGATAATTTATGATGTGGACTTAGATGGGGCAAGAGAGCCTCCCTGAAGATCTATTCTAGGTTCGTCACTCAATTCATTCCGGCTGTCATCAGACCTCCCCTCCTACGATGCCTCTCCGAGGGTCTCTCCTCGTACGTGGGCTTTTTGGTTCTGTTTGGATGAAAAATGACGGACTTATCTGTGTTTTTGAAGAAGTTTATGAGAATTATGAAAGATGGAAAAGTTAAAGAAACATTTCACAACCGAATGAACGGAGACAGGAACCCATCTTTGATGATTAAACAGCTTAAAATGGGAATCCTCGAATCAGATTGTGTTTTTAAAGCATTCAGATAAAAGAACTATTTAAAGAAAGAAACAATTTATTTAACTATTTTGTAATTTAAATAAAGATTATTTAGTTTTTGCTGAAAGCAGATTTTAAAGATGACTCATTTATAAATGCAGGATTTAAGGGATGAATATGTCAGAAAAGTCAGATAAGATAAACATTTGAAACTTTATAGAAAATAAGCACCGCCTACTTTTACTTTGAAGTAACGGAAGAGCTTCTGAAAGCGCCGGAAACGAAATTTAGCTCAGAAAAGGCCGAATGGTAACCGCTGAAAACAGGTCAGGTGGATGGTTATTCAGGCCTTATGGGGTTTTCTCCACAGTGATGAGAACATGAAAATAGTCCCAAGTTTGTATTCATGTGTTCATGCTTGAATGAATCCTGAGGGGTTCGTAGGGTTTTATCGTTCTGTAGCGTGGAAGAGAGGGGCGGGGCTCGTGCAGTTGGGCTAACGGGTCAGATTTCATGTGTAATTAACAGCCTAAATCACACACACACACACACACACACACACACACACACACACACACACACACACACACACACACACACACACACACACCTTTTTCTCCAGTCACTGGCGCGCGCACGCACACATGCACACACACACACATCCTGCATGTGCGGGACGTCGATGCGACAGTAGCCGCCGCAGCTCGGCTCAGGAGACGAGCTGTGCTTGTGTGGGTGTGGTTGGGGGGGCAGCAGGGTTCAGAGGTCGAGGAGCTGCATTCAGGGTGGTTCTAGTGAAGAAACTCAACGCTGCCTCTCCTCGGCCCCTTAGCTCCAATCGTAGGTTTTTACCACTCCAGCTGTGTTTATCAGGAGCGTGCAGGGCAGACGACGGTATTCGCCGAGCAGCACAGAAACAGCGAGTGGACTGTGTCAGAGTGTAGGAGCAGGTTAAAGAAGGGGAGCACGTAAGCAGAGGGGGCTGAAGGCGGCACCTTTCGGGATGATGCATCACTAGACACAGGGACCTGGTGCGCAACGTTTCAGCTTTAGTTGAAGTTCATGCTCATGGTGATGGGTCTGGTCTTGAAGCAGCCTAAGAGATCCGCTCACCTTGGACACCTGTCACTGATTCGTTTCATTCTCCTGAAACAAACCTCAACAAACTAGAGGCACATCCTCACCCCCGACCGGTAGTTTGTAGCCAGCCTGTTAGAAGTTGAACACCACGGTTATGAAAAGTCAACCTCCTACGAAGTTGAATTAAAGTATTTCAGAAGTACGACACTCGCAGCAGACTGAGCGTCAGCATCTGACTTACAGTATGAACACATGGTAGCAATGCCAAAAGCCACGAATGGACCCCCACTTCCATCCATCATCTGTGATTAGCCCTGATCTGCGCTGGGATTGGTTAATGAGTCTCATCTGTAACCATTACTGAAGAGGGAGGCAGCTGTGGCCGAAAAAAGGATAAGGAAAACAAAAGAGGTGTAAACCGACACCTGCGGGGCTGAGGTGTCACTGCTCTGCGTCGACAGGACTGCAAGGATCAGGCGACAGTTAGCGCACTCACTCACACACACACACAGTTTAGACCTGAAGGGAAAATGTCTCTAGAGCCAGACGGAGCAGATGGGGATCCACGTAGCTATGGCCGACCAGCAAACCCCGAGGGCTGGAAAGAGGGCGAGCCGTTTTACAAAAGTCCTACTGTTGCATCTTTATTAACTCGTTTAAGAAACTTGGTACATGATTCCTGTGGGTCTCCTTTTCGCCTTGGCAAGCTCCGACGCAGAAATCTGCCCTGCATCATACAGACTACACAACATAATTATACTTTAAACAGTCATCCGTCTGAGAAACTCCAAACCCCTTTACGGAAAATGAGATCAGGGGGATTTGAATTATTCTATCTGCTGATTTTATACTTAAGCATTCTGCTCCCGACGTCTATTTCATATTACAATAATAATACGGGGCTCCATTGAGAGGGACCGGGCAGCCCGAGGTCTGTCTGCCTGCCGGGGACGGACACCCGATACCCGGCTGAGACGATGCCCAGCCAGCCACATGCCTTCAGACGTTGTTAGTGCAGACACGTAGCACGCCCCTCCTGCCACCCGCAATCCATCCACAGCCAATTACAAGCAATTTCCCAGTGCTGGGTGGGGTGACGAGCAGGAGACAGAGAGGGAGGAAAGGCAGTTGTCAGCCTAAAGCAGGGACACATGGTTGTGTTTACAGGTAGGTAGTCGCTTATTCCTTACTCTGGCTGGGTTTCCCAGAATAAGGAAGGTTCCTTGGTGAATGCCGTGGACTTTGATGGTCTGCTGGGTGGGGTGGACCTTCACGTTTGCATTATGTAAAAACGTCCCACAAACAAACGCCTGTTTCCCCTCTGCTTTTAAAGACCCCCCACCTCAGTTCCCCTCTGCACCTCCAGCTTCTGTTTAATTCCTCGGAAAAAAAAAAAAAGAAAAGTTTTCCGAAACAGGAGGTGCCTGATTCACCAGACCTGGAATGCCGTGGCTCCCACAGGAAATCTGGTGCATCTCAAAGAGGGACAGCCGGGACCAGTGAGTGTGCTCACACACAAAAGACGAGGTTTCCCGTGCACAACGGGCCGGTGGGAATAAAAACAAGATGAAGAAACTCACACAGGAGGAAAGCGACGTTCCTGTTCCATAAACAGGAAACCAGCATCACTCATTAACTACATGAGTGGATTATCTTCTGCTGGAGACTTTAAACCAACCTGAGTGACGAGTCCGTGTTTATTCATTAGTATAAATCCTGAATCAGCGTCTAAACAAATAAAGAAGTAAAGTAGCAGAAAGCAGTGAAACTGGAATTTGGGAATCACTTCCAGACAGAGACAAGACTGTTATGGGGGCTTCTCATTATTGTATCTCCTAAAAAGATGGTTCAATACACCATTCTGACATGAGAGAACAAGAGCTTATGAACGGTGTACGGCAGGCCAGACGATGCTCCATATTCCCTTTTGTTCATCTTTAACTAGTTAACCAAAAGTTTGATTTTAGCCACATGAATTTATCTCTATGTGCCACTTTCAGTCCACACACACACACACACACGCACGCACGCACACACACCCACACCCACGCGCTTTACTTGGGGTGATGTTATTTGGAGTGGTGGATGGCGATTAGCATGTTTAAGCCATGTCGGTTAGGGTGAATACCACCTCGATAAATGACCGATGAAACTAAAACTGAGGGACCTGCGGGCAGACTGAAGCCAGGACTGGAGAGAGAGCAGACGGCTAAAACTTCCATTTCCACGAGAAGCTGGGGATTAGAGGTGTGAATCTTCACTTGCCTCCCGATTTGATTCGATTACGATTATTGGGTCAACGATTCAATTCGATTCGACATCCTGATGCATCAAGATTATTTCATATTGATTTGTTTTCATCGATAAATAGAAGATGTCAGATAGCTGCTTTTTATTTTATTTTATTTCTTTATCAAAAACGTAATTGACACAACCTGCCATCCCTCAAAAGCTCTCCATTCACAACAGGTTAGGACAAAACATGTAAGAAGATTTAAAGGGACTTTACGGACTTTTGGATTTTTATGCTCGCGATTGCCCCCTCAGGCCAAAAGCGTAACGGCAGCTTCAATAGTAGGCTCGTGCACGAGGCGCGCATGCTGTACGTGCACACTCCTTAACGAAAATAACAGCTGAGACAGTCCCGTGTGTGTGTGTGGGGGGGGGGGGGGGGGGGGGGGATGGGGGACAGGAGAACGTGCAGCTAATTAACTAAATAATGTGGTTCTGTAGCTTTCTCTTCAGCACAGCGACAAAGGTTTATGATGGGTCAGTCCTCCTGCATGCTCAGATCATTCCCTTCCCTTGCTTGAAAAATTGTTCCAAAATGAAAGTTGAACCCACATCTTTTTTATCTGTGAATTCAATGCTGTTCGGCGAGTCTCAAATAAAAATTTGGGCATCTTACTGTAAAAAAAAATATATCATTAATGTAAAAAAGAAACTCTAATTGAACTATGTTCACACCCAGAATCAAACCCAGGTCTTCTGCACTCCGCTGTCTTACTAGGTGTGCTAATGCGCCAGGGACATCTTTTGTATCTGTAACATTTATATCCTTGATGACAGCTGAAGCAACGACAAACCAAAGAACGGTTCGGAGTGAAAATGGCTATTTTGTTGCTAATTTGCAGGAAATATCTAGAAGAAAGTTCTACAGAAAGTAGCTAAGGGTCCTCAGAAATGTAGCTAGCTTTGTCACTAGGCGTTAGGAACAGCGACAAAGTGGCGCTGCCTCTCTCTCTGCTGCTAAAGCTACAGATAGCAAATGCTACGGGCGATGCCTGAGCGTGAACGCGCATGAAGCAGCCTGCTCGACCCGAGCATCTCTCTTTTTCTGTGATTTTACAGAAAAACAGGCAATCCCAGTAAAAATGCCAGGGCTCATTCTACAGGACCAGGGCATTGCAGGAGAATGTATGAAGAAGACATTTATTATTTCTATACATGTTTTGGCTGTCACACTTCCATAATGTCCCTTTAACAAAGTAAAACAATCCGTTTCCTCGTTCAACACCACGCCTCAGGCTGAGAAAAACACGCTTTGCAAAAACTCACAACATCTAAAAAAAGTACTGAAAACCTACAGGACACATAATGTAATAATAAAATACATAATGGGTTCATATATGAGTGTTTAATGTCTCTGAGCAGCTCTAGAGTCCAATATTTATGCCACAGTTGAAGGGTGTCAGAAATAACACCAAATGAAATGTCTGACTTAGTTTGTTATTTTATTTGAACCCAGTGGTTCATTTCTGAAATGTTGGAGAATGAATCTACAAACCTTTCCACTAACCTGTCCTGTGTGACCCACAGGAGTCAATGAGGATTAGCTCGCTTCTGACACCAGCCCCCAGTGGATGAGGGTGGAACTGCAGTTTATTTCATTTCCGGGTTTGTTTCCATTTTTGACCCGCATTGTGGGGGCTTGGGTTCCGCTTACGCCAACATCATACACAAAAAATGCTGAACACCAACTAGAAATTCAGGCAAATTTTATATTATTAATAAAATTATCTTGTTTATTGGGTCTTTGGTAATTTAAGACCTTTGGAAAATGTATTTAAGGATTATTTGTCATTTTAAGACTTTTTAAGGACCCGCGGATACCCTGAATGAAATGACACATCTACATAACTAGAATGGCAACAGAAGAAGAGCCACTCAGGAAGTGCATTCTTCACACACAACAGACTATTTCTATTGGCCTGCTTTATCTAATGGAAATGCCTGAAAGAAACAACTAAACCCTCCATTTACCATCATGTTTTACTACCTAAAGTACTACAAGTGTGCGTTTGTGTTTTATACTTGGCTGCTCTAGTCATGTACTCATGCACATGTCAGTGCATCAACACAAACTGGTTTATTATTCCAGGGCTCACACTCCTGGAATAAGACCGTGAGCAGGATCCTACGAGGGATCCCAACAAGTGTCACTAGAAGTTAAAAACATCAACTTTCCTTGTAAAACAGCCGCAGAAACACTTCCTAGTAGGGCTGCACAATATATCGTAAATATATCGTTATCGCGATATCAGCATGCACAATATGCATATCGCAAAGAACAGATCAATATCGCAATGAATGATCAGCTCAGATGTTTGTTACACATAATGCATTCAGTCAAACGTGTTTTTTAACAAATCAAATAGAGCTCTTCACCCATTTGGCCAATTGGGTGGGTTCTCATAGGTCAGATGCCCGCCCCCGAAGCAGACGGCACTTCATTTTGATGGTTGGCAAAACACCCGAGTTAGCTTAGGTCTGCTCTTTCCGCTGATTCTGCTTTTCCCGGGATCCACTGATTGTCTTTTCTTGTCCATTTTCTTTTTCCCTTTCCTCATATTTTTGCTTTTCTTATTTTTATGATTTATTTTTTATTTCTTTGTTTTGGATCATTTTTGTTCCTGGGTTAAGTTTGTATTTATCGCAAGTAATATCGTCATTGCAGTATTAATCATTGTTATCGAATATCGCAGGTTTTATGTTTATGTTTATTTATTTAGCAGACGCTTTTATCCAAAGCGACTTACAATTTATAACCTATAGGGCATGTTGTGATCTGTGGGGGAAACCGGAGTACCCGGAGGAAACCCACGCATGCATGGGGAGAACACGCAACTCCACGCAGAAAGGCCACAGCCGAGTTTCGAACCTGCAACCTTCATGCTGCGAGGCAACAGTGCTAGCCACTGCACCACCATGCAACCCATTAGGTTTTCCTAATATCGTGCAGCCCTACTTCCTAGCTTCATTAACAACGGTGCATCCTTTATCTGAATGTTGCCAAAAGCTTCAGACCAGTGAGAAACCGGCCTGGACTGAAAGGTTGGGCTGAACGATGAACCTGCATAATTAATATGTTTTTGATTGGCATCGTTTTCCTTTAAATGTAAACATTTCCTGGGTCAGGATTAACTACTCCCATTGAGGCTACAACGGCATGAACCACCGGCGCCGCTCTACCAGCCCAGACCCCCCCCCACATAACACGTGCACCGCCATCACCTCCTAATAACAACACAACCCGCTGCAAGGGGTTTGCTGTTAGACATGGCAACCCATCGAGCCTTTCATCTCAACAGGCGTGCATGCGTGCTCCAACCTTGACCTCTAACGCAGCAATGAATGCATACACACACACACACACACACGCACGCTCTGACACACTTTCAGGTCTCAGCCGAGGTGACCCAACCATTCGTTTCATCTCACCGCTCTTCTCTCCGCCACTGCTGGCACCATTACCTTAACACAAACACAGTATTTCTGTCATCGTCCGCAGGACGCGGTTTTCCCTTAATATCTCTCTTTCTTCTGCAGCCATTAGGGGAATGGCAATGGGGGCCTGCAGCAATCTGGGACGGGGCTGAGTTGTGGGAAACCAGAGTGCAGTTTGTGGCCTCACAGCATGCAGCCCTCTCCCTCTCCTCCTGCTGGCCCTCTCTTTCTGTATCTCTGAATCTCTCTTGGCAGAGAATCATAGGAGGCTTCATGCAAATCCCACATTACGGCCTTAAATGATCTGGGAAAACATGCCCCAATAAAGCCGTGTGTATATCTCAACGCTGTTCAGCTTTTGAAGCAGAGCGCGGACAGTTTGTGTGGATTTCTCTCTGCGTGTGAGCGACGATGGCCGTGTGTGTTTCCTCTACCTCCACGTAGTCTTTGGCGTGACCCCAGTCCCTCTTGGAGTCCAGGTTGCCGAGGCTGAAGTTCTGCAGCTGGCCCAGGTGTATTTTTGCCACAGAACGACTGATCTTACGAGTCACAAAGTTTGCACCTGAAAAACACAGGCGGAAAAAAGAAAAAGCTTATTATGTCGATTATTGCTTACACGGGTCGTAAATGTTCTGATTATTCCAAAACACACAAACAGAAGTGAGCAGATGTCAGTGCATCACCAGTGTTGTCCAACACCACACTCACACTCTGCTCCAAACCTACAGGACTTCTCCGAGCCAAAGCAAGAAACTCAGAACTTCAACTCTGACTCAAATCAATTCGTTACCAACTCACATTACAGCCGCAAGCCCCTTTTAGAAGCCTGCTCTCTCATTTTCTTCTCTAATTCACTGTTTTGGTGTCAAATCTGGGCTGTAGGCCAACACAAACTTCAGGCCATCTGTCTCTATGCATAAAAAAATAAAAGCAACGGGGAAGTTCCACAGAAAAATCACAACCAAACAGGACCACCGAGGTTCTGCTGGTGCGGCGACCAGTCGTTTATCGCCACACTGACATCTGCCAGATCACCCTGCGGTGCTCCTCGTGCGAGCCGGCACACGTGGCGATGTTATCTGTGGTAACGCAAACGAGCTTCTAATGGCCGTTTCTGTGCGTCGGGAGCGGTTACGGATGCTTCTGGGTGTTTTGGCGGGACGGTGTGGGTCGGTGTTAAGTTCTGCGCTTGTGCCGAAGAGCTTGTGAATAAACGACGCGGTCCTCCAACCCAAACACAACATTATACTGATGGAAATCAACACTAAATATAAAGGTGTCAGGTCTAATAACGTTTCCATCTGGGTTGAGGCGAGCTTGCTGGAGCTTAAGGAGGTCAACTCGTTTGATCTGCTTGTTCAGAAAGCAAAACGGAAGATATGTGGGGACGTGAACATGTGATTTCAGAGCAGTTCTTCAAGTTTGCATCAAAGTTTCGTCTATTTTTACCCCGCGTAACATCTTCGCTGCTCATAAATCTCCCACAGCCTCGTATTAACCTCTGAGGAGCTCCTCCAGGCTCTTTTTTTTTTATTCAGACTGAACGTTGCCTTTAAGCTCCGCGTCTGTGACAACACTATTACTGTTCCCCTGACGTGGAGCAGAGCCTCCATTTAGGCACAGGAAAGTCCCATGTACCCAATCACGTAGATGCACTAAATTTGTAGTAATTATTTCATAGTGAGGCACAGTCCTGGGCAAGCTGAGCAGAAACAGACCAGGGAGGGTTAGACATGCTTATTTAAGAAAATACAGCATGTTGTGTGTTGGGAGCAGGTCACGCGGCCCCCGCGTTAGCGCCCCTTTGTCTCTGCTGAGCTGCAGTTTCATGTAGTTTCCATGCACTTACAAATTCTCCTCCTCAGAGATCTTCTGCTCTCGAGTCTTTCAACCAACGCTTCAGCGGCGTGCTGAGAAATAGCACAACGTCCACGGAGCGTGGATAAGTTGAGCAAGGAAACCCCCTCCGATGTCAGACCTGTCCCGTTTCTGCTTGATCGTCTAATCCAGCCTCGGGCCCATTCTCCTACCTGGCAGGTCACCTGTTCTGGCAGATACCTGCACTCTCGCTAACTGTAGTCAGATGTTAACCAACAATTACTCTTCTGCCACCGACACATACACGGCTGTCAGGGCTGCTCTCATCCGTGTCAGCGAGACAGGCTCTTATTTCATCATGGAGTGTGGGACATCCATCATGCAGCAACACACACACACACACACAACGCTGTCAGGTTACATTACGTCAGGTGAATAATTCGGTACTTTTGGACTTTGCCCTGTCAGACAGAACTTTTCATATTTGAATGGGGTTGACTCCAACAGTAAACCAGCTGTACTCCAGTTGGGTTTTAAATGAATCAAAGGATAAATTCGACCTTTAAAATTAAATGTAGCCTAGTGTTCATAGAACAATGATAGTTCGCCTTAAGGCAGCGGTACTCCCTCCTGGTCCTGGAGAGCCGGTATCCAGCATGTTTCCTTGTTTTTTGAGCCCAACACACCTAATTCAGAGGTTGAATCACCTGTGCAGAGCTCATCAGGCTCTTCAGAGGCCTGTTAATCATCTGCTGATTGAAATCAGGTGTGTTGAAGCAAGGTTAAAACTAAAACGTGCTGGATACCGGCTCTGCAGGACCAGGAGAGAGTACTGCTGCCATAAGGCATTTTAAAGTGACGGTGTGTATTTTCCCTGGCGATAGGAGGCTGCGCATACCTAAATCATTGCAAGCAAGCTCTGTTTTTGTGTTTGAGTAAGACCGTACCAACAGATGGCCGTTAGGGCCAAAAATCGCTGGGAGCATGAACTCCAGCAAAATGAGAAGCACGTCAGACTCCCTTTCATCGCTGGCCACGAGTGAAGAGTGAAATGTGTAAAATGTTTATGAATGGAGAATGTTTTGTAATGGCAAACCAGTAAATGCATTTTGTCCTCACGGGCTCCCGTAGAAGGAAACATGGCATCTAATATGGCGTCGCCCAGAGACTTAGACCCGCTCCCATGTAGTTTAGACCTGATTTTTATGGTTATATGTTGCAAAGCCACCAATAGTTTTCAACAACTGGGCATCATTTCACTCATTTTCAACATGTTGGTGGATATTCTTCTTCCGGCTCTTGGAGGGAGCAGACGCTTTTTTTCCTCCTCTCCTCCATATCTTATCCTCAAGGCCTTTGTCTGTCTCTGGGTGCTGGGTGCACGGCTGCTTCTGCATTTTTATGGAAACTGGAAACTGAAATTCACTCAAATGGATCTCGTCAGTTGGTTTCTCAACGCGATTGATAAAATTTTTTCAACGATGAGAACGGGAGAAGGGGCTCCCGGATGTCCCGCCGGGACAGACCCAGTTGGACACATCATGGACTCCTGGAAACAGTGGAACTTGATTTGTTTATCTCAGCTGTCTGTGGAGGACTCTGAAGATGTGTGGATATTCGTGGTGTTGGTGTCAGGTTTCCTGCTCATTGGCCTTGGAGACTACCTGGCTTACCGGAAAATTAACGAGTTGTCGAGGAATATTGGCCTGATCCCGGAGCTCAGAGATGGTTTGCACCGCGCTGTGAATTCACAGACTCAAATAATTGCCTAGATGAATCGTAAGCTTGGGACTTTGGTGGAGATTCATTCTTTGGCACAAAAGATGGATGCCATCAAGGAGAAAGTGGACGAATCAGCACGGATTGGGATAGATTATTGTCCATTATTGGGATTTTGAGAGGTTGAGGACCAAGGAACTATAAGACAGAGAGGAAATTATCTCTGTCTGGCCCCAAAACAATTTCTAATTGGAATCTGGCATCCTTGAACCAGCAAGGCTCCAACGAAGATTGCCCCCTCAGAAGATATGTGGAATGTGCCGTCGCTATGGCAACTCAACTCTGTCTCCTTTCTCATCCTGGGCGGGACTGCGGGAAGGCCGCTGAAACGTTCCAGGGTCACTGAAACCCTCCAACCCTCAATGCCCAAACCCCCCCCCCCCCCCCACCCCATACACACTGAGGTGACATGCGCTGCTTATCGTGGCTGCAGGAACTGAAGTGGGGATAGTCCCAACCCACCACCCCACCTAGTGGATGCTTATGTTGTGTTGTCTGAAGTCTGTTGCTTATCTGTCTGAGGTGTTTTTTTGCAGCGCAAAGCTGCCCTCCTGGTGGGAGGGTTACTCTGAAGTGCCTTGTTTTCCCTCCACCTGAACCAATCCTCATGTAACCCTCTTATCTCTATTAAGGTAGCGCAACTTGGGTTGCGAACGACCAGTCACCAATTCTTGTCACGTGTCTTGCCCATGAATGTCTGACCTCGGAATTCTGTGTACTGAAACTCTAATTTCCCTCTGGGATTAATAAAGTATCTTTGATTTGATTTGATTTCCAGAGATTAAGGGTAAAAACTACACATTGTCTCTTTAAAGAAAAGACAAGGAAACGTGTTTCCAACTGAAACCTATTTATATTTACGTGATTTAAGACAAGTCCAGAGGAAAACAGAGGGTGTTTCTCAATGCCAAGGAACCTCGCCTTGGTGTCTTGGCCCCGCCCCAGTTGCCTAGGAGATACGTCATCGAGAGCCGCCAAGACGTGTTCCAGTGTTCATGTTCTACCGAGGTGTGTGTTCTCCGTTTGTTAGCCGTTTAGCTAGCTGAGCAAGGATACACGGGAGGTGTCTTGTAGCCTAGCCTTGGTCAAAAATTACCCAGAATACACGGCGGTATTTTCTAAAAGATGGCGGATCAGAAGCCGGCAGCTACTTCAGGGACAATTTTCAAGTTTAAAAGTAAGTCAGCTATTTTAAAATGTTTTTTAGATCCAAAGAAGTTATCTATGGTTGGTTAGTTGTTTAGTAGTTGCAGCTTCGGTGGCTAGCGGGTAGTAACTCACTTATATTTTTAATTTAATAAACATATAAACAATTTAAAAAGTAAAAGGCTCGTTACATATTTATATTGAAACTAATACGTATAAAATTTAACGTTATCTACCGTGTCACGTGACGTTACACGACCGCCGTGGAAGCAGCGGTCACGTGATGCAAGTCTGTTCCATGTAACCGTTTTCTTTGACCAAGGAAGGACAGTGTCCTCGTGAGCAAGGCGCCTTGACATTGAGAAACACCCTTAGACCCGCTCCCATGCAGTTTAGACCTGCTTTTTATGGTTATATGTTGCGAAACCGACAATATTTTTCAACAACTGGGCATCTTTTCACTCATTTAAACATTTTGGTGGATAATTCTGGAGATTAGGGGTAGAAACTACACATTGTCTCTTTAAAGAAAAGACAAGGAGACGTGTTTCCAACTGAAACCCATTCGTATTTATGTGATTTAAGACAAGTCCAGAGGAAAACGGAGTCATCTGGTGATTGTTCTGGGTGGCCCGGTGTGTAGCTGGGACTGTGACTCACTGAGCTACGGCAGTGCAACAAGAGCTGCAGCAAACTAAAAGCTGAGCTCTGATTTGACTCAACGTCCAACGGAAACTTGAGTTTGCAGGTTAAAAGCAGGTTGTCAAAACTCTGTAAAACCCGTTTGGCTCGTAAAAAGGTGTCAGAGGTACATGGTGTAGCACAGTACACCAATCAGTAATAAAGTACATTCGCCCCACACACACACCTGTAGTCTCCCTGTAAAGCTCGCACCTCTGTTTAGAGTGGCTCTGCTCCCCGCCATCTCTAATTGGTGCGGTGTGGACCAGAGCGTGGGGCCAGAGAACGGGTCTGCCTGGCCTTGGACAAAGCCTGCTCTGTTACTGGCCCTGGTGTTAATGTGTTTCCTTTACTGGCAGCGGCACTCCAGGACGGCCAGGAGGAGGGGGTGGAGCTGACGGGAGGTTCTGAGCCCAAAAGGGGCAGCGGTGGCCGTTTAACCTCGCCCGCACCGCAGCCCGGCGGAAAGTCTTATAAAACCATGGGGCCGTGAAAACTGAGCAGACAGCAAAACCCGTGCCAGAAACTGACACTCACTCACTTTCTCTCCCTCGCTCTCGCATAACTGCTCCTCTTTTCCCCCCACCATTCCGTTTTCATTTGTTGGCCAGAGAAGCAGCAGGAAAGGCGCTGAACGCAAGCTCCGTTGGCACAGCTGGGCTCAAGTATGAGGAGGAAGAGGGGGAGGAGGTGATGAGAAATGTAGATGTCTCCCATCCATGTGGGCCGAGACAGCATGGGGACAGGAGCTGTCAGCTGGGGGTGGGGGCAGGAAGGGACTGGATTTGAGGAGATTTTAGCTCCAGAGGCCCGAGTTACCCAACAGGTCCTGTTGTTGGAGCCACGCCGGTAAAGAAAGGTGACTTATGAGGACTTAAACGGTGCGACGGCTCAGAACTTACACGCCCAGACCTCAAAACGTCTGACTCACATTCACTTCTGCTGCTGTCTGTGTATGCACATTTGCTGAAACTAAACCACAGAGTGATTTATTCACATCTTTCCTCTGTAACATTCATTCTGAAGACGTATTGTGTGGTTGTGGCACGGCCCGGTGGCACATTAGCTCAGCGCGCTACACAGACCCAAAGCTTGAATCACCAAACCCATTTATCAAGCTGACCTTTGATGCTGCAGGTAGAACATCTACTTCCTCGCTACACCCAGTTTCCTCTTCCAGCTTCAAACGAGTTCCTCGTCACCTCACCGATCTTTCCGAGGAAACTTTCACGATGTTACAGGGTTCCACTTTTTCTCAGCAGAACGTGGAACGGCTGAGTAACGCGGGCCGCTTTAATGAGCTTAAAAATAGACCGTTTATTTTTGGGTAAAAGCTGGACACGCATTTCTGACATCAGCTCGTCTGAACAGGCCTCATTCTGAACACGAGGACTTAAAAATAGCCAAAACATGATTTCTTATTGCCGCAGCGTTGCCATAGGAACCCTAACACATCTACACACCTGTTTTGGAATGGACCCAGAACTGCAAATCTCGTAATCCCGCCCTGTCTTTGAATAATGGCCGTGGGGCAGTAAATAGCTTGGTGGAGGAGCTCAAGTGAAAAATGTAAAGCCTAATTTCCGCCTACACTCCCTTTTCAGATGTAGGTCCACACTGGACCCGTTTACACCGAACCAGCGCACGTCTTCTTTATCTGTGCTGAGTTATTGGAAAAATACCTGACTAGCAGGAGCGCTGAGTGATTTTACAGGAGGAGTCTTTGGTGGCTTAGTCAGTGTCTGCCGTCATCGTTATTGCAAAAGTCAGACTCTGACTGATGTGTGGAGCCTCATCCGAGGGAGAATACTCGCGTCGGCTCCGGGCTCCATCCGCTCCCTCCAGCAGCGCCGCTGCCCTCCACCATCTGACTCAACTGACGGAGGAAGGCGTGATGCAAGGACATTCAGGACTGAGCCGGTGGGTTGGGAGGTAGAGGACAAGGTCCAGGGACGTCATTAGAAATGAGAGAGTGGGGGAGTGGAAAAGCCTTTTATCTCACATCTATTTAAAGGGACTTTACGGACTTTTGAATTTTTATGCTCGCGATTGCCCCCTCAGGCCAAAAGCATAATGGCAGCTTCAATAGTAGGCTCGTGCACGAGGCGCGCATGCTGTACGTGCACACTCCTTAACGAAAATAACAGCTGAGACAGTCCCGTGTGTGTGTGTGTGTGTGTGTGTGTGTGTGTGGCCCGGAGGACAGAGGACAGGAGAACGCGCAGCTAATTAATTAAATAATGTGGTTCTGTACCTTTCTCTTCAGCACAGCGACAAAGGTTTATGATGGGTCAGTCCTCCTGCATGCTCAGATCATTCCCTTCCCTTGCTTGAAAAATTGTTCCAAAATGAAAGTTGAACCCACATCTTTTTTATCTGTGAATTAAATGCCGTTCGGCGAGTCTCAAATAAAAATTTGGGCATCTTACTGTAAAAAATATACCATTAATGTTAAAAAGAAACTCTACATAAACTATGTTCACATCCAGAATCGAAACCAGGTCTTCTGCATGAGAGTCTGACGTCTTACGAGGTGAGCTAAAGCACCAGTGAAGTTATTAGGATCTGTAACGTTTATATCCTTGATGACAGCTGAAACAACGTCAAACCAAAGGACGGTTCGGAGTGAAAATGGCTATTTTGTTGCTAATTAGCAGGAAATATCTAGAAGAAAGTTGTACAGAAAGTAGCTAAGGGTCCTCAGAAATGTAGCTAGCTTTGTCACTAGGCGTTAGGAACAGCGACAAAGTGGCACTGCCTCTCTCTCTGCTGCTAAAGCTACGGATAGCAAATGCTACGGGCGATGCCTGAGCGTGAACGCGCATGAAGCAGCCTGCTCGACCCGAGCATCTCTCTTTTTCTGTGATTTTACAGAAAAACAGGCAATCCCAGTAAAAATGCCAGGGCTCATTCTACAGGACCAGGGCATTGCAGGAGAATGTATGAAGAAGACATTTATTATTTCTATACATGTTTTGGCTGTCACACTTCCATAATGCCCCTTTAATTAACAGGACTCGCATTGTTCCCATTAATGATTCATTGTGATTCTGGGAGTAAAACTTCCACATTAAAGATCCATTATCACTGTATCATGGACCAAAATATAAACAGAGTTTGGAGTTGTAACCAAGCACCAGCTGATTTTTGGTGCTTTTCAGTTTGTGAGCCATGAGAAACCAGTTACAGCTGGTGGAGGTGCTGGCACACCGCTAAAGGGTCAATTAATGACCACAATTCTGGTTTTCTACCCAGAGCAGTTTTAAAAGTTGGGGTTGAATGTGTCGTTGTAACTGTTTTAAAAGGGGAATCGTTTTCTGAAGATAATTTCAGGAACTCCGAGTATTTCACGACTCACGATGGGGTTTGAGGGCCGAACGGAAAGCTCCTCGTGCTCAGTTTTTCTCCAGCTGATGGAGCTGGCATGGGCTGAGAAATGCACTTTCAACTTGTGCAATCACACAACTCAAAGTGAGCCCTCAGTCATCGACACTTGGTTACCGTGGCGACTTGGGACAACAAACACTGAGAATCCTCAGATCTGAAAAACAGGTAGGGAAGGACGTTAGCGTCTGTGTAACAGAAGGAGACGACTCTGTCATCAGCCTTCTGAATCCTCCTCAGCTGGACAAAGTTCGGCTGATGTTTAGGCTCCAAACCCAAAAGTACCATCTCAGCAATGGGTTCCACCTTAAAGGACACTGACAAATCCCCGTGAAATCCACTGACCGAGCCGTTCCCATCGAAAGATTCCTTTGAAAATAACCTTTTCAATACATGGAAAACATATCACCTTTCCCATCTCTGGTGAGATCTGACCCTTTGGACTCAATCTCAACAAAAGCAGAAAGATGAAACCCAAGCTGGTGGAGGCTGAGCGTGAAGGGGCAGCATCGTGTTTTTCTGCTAACCGTTCTCCTCTCCTGGTACATCCTCCCCTGTGGACCTTCTCTAACGGACCAGAGGATGAACTACAACTGGAACCAGTCAGTAGCGCCACTTCTGCACGCACACACGCACGCACGCACGCACACACACACACACACACACACACACACACACACACACACACAAACACACACACACACACACACACGCACACACACACACACACACACAAACACACACACACACACACGCACGCACGCACGCACCAGCTGATTCCCAGCAGCCCTAGACCAACAAGCTGCTAATGACTAAATTAAATCAGGATTTTCTTCGTTATGATAAAACCTGAATGCCTGCAGACTTTCAGTTGTTTTGTGTTTGTTGAACGAAAAGATCAAATAAACTTATTAACTGAATATTTGCAGTTTCACTGCAGATCCGTCTTCACCATCTCATGTGTCAAAACAGCATGGAGTCCATTTAGCACCGCTGCTATGGCTAATCCCTCTCGTCAGCCTCACTGGGAGAAATGTTTGTTATGGCTAACAGCTAAGCTAACCAGAAATAAAGCAATTGGCGAAGTGAAGCGGTCAGCAGAAACAGGCTTGTGTTTGCTTTGCTTCACGCTGAACTCGCCACCGCTCAGACTTTATTTGTGGAGAACAACGAAAATCTGCGGTTTATTGGTGGAGCGTTCACGGGTTTACAGCAGCGGTGAGAGAAACCAGAGATTAGCTCTGAGTCACTCTGAAGGGAGCTCGTCCCTGGGTCACGTCAGCTCACGTTGGTTTTGTTAAAATGACAGCATGTTTCTCAATCCCAGACACTTGGGAGCATCCTCAGACGATGACATCACAGCGTAGGAGGGGGTGTTCAGGCAAGCGGCGCAGACATAAGGAACATTATCGGTGCATAATTAAGACATTGGAATAGTTTATAACGATGGGCGTGGCAGGCAACAGGTAATGGTGTTGTGTTATAACACGCTGATGAGAGGCGTTCCGGGTGTGGCTGCAGCATGGTGATAAATCTGTTCATCCATTCATTTATCCAACTAGTATGAGACAGAGGTTTTAATTCCATCCACTGAATGTTTTTATTCTACCCGATGAGCTGGCTGTGATTTAGCTCATGCTTTTGTAAACCAGACTGAAGACACGCTCGATGAGCTTCATGCACGGTCCTAAAAACACCAAACTGAAATAAACCGAAATAAATATCAACAGATAAAAAATTAGGGGCCATAAATGAAATACCATGCAGACTCTGCAATAATACAAACATGGGGGGACCCAGACCTGACTCCACACACAAACAACATCAAAGGTAGTGTGAGAGGGAAACCGGTCGAAGACGCACACGAGCAGCCAAACAGGAAGCAGAAAACCCAACAAAGAAATCAGCCGTAACAGACCACGGCACTCTGGACTGGGTCGGAACCATCGACATATATACTGGACAATTCGTGTCCATAGGATCCAATTATATGTTTTTGTACCAAAATGGGAGGTGGCCACCACCGCCATTTTGACCGTGTCGCAGGTTCCGTCAAGCCCAGACAATTCCAAAAAAGGGAAAAGAGGTGGAGCTGAGGGTGGGGCTGTAAGGCTGGGATCAAGTGACGACACCCGTCGAACTGAAGCGATGTAGCTACAAGCTAACCCAAAGCTAACGCGTAGGTGGGAGCTAAGCTAACAGAGGTAGCTACCTAGCTACAACCGGAGTTAACTGTGTACAACACCGGAGCTTCTGAGTCAGAAATACGCGGAGCTGCCGCTGAGAGGAGGGGACCGTACCGATAGTCGGAGCCCAGCTCCACCAACATGTTATATATCAACCCATTTTCTAAAGTGCAGCATTATGTTAAATGCACTGGGTTTTACCCTATTACATTTAAATTTCATGGTTAAACAGTACATGTTAAAATCTAAGCTCAGCTCGGCAGTGACCTAAAATACATAAATATAATTTAGGAGTTAAGTGCTCGCCCCGTAATCGGAAGGTTGCAGGTTCGAGCCCCGCTCAGTCTGTTGCTGTCCTTGGGCAAGACACTTAACCCACGTTGCCTGCTGGTGGTGGTCGGAGGGACCGGTGGCGCCAGTGCTCGGCAGCCTCGCTTCTGTCAGTGCGCCCCAGGGCAGCTGTGGCTACATCGTAGCTCATCACCATCAGTGTGTGAATGTGTGTGTGAATGGGTGAATGACTGATTGTGTTGTAAAGCGCCTCGGGGGGTTCCAGGACTCTAGAAGGCGCTATATCAAATACAGGCTATTTATATAATTTTACTTACCGAAAAAAATGAAGAGGAGACTCCTTGGACGCTCTATTAGTGCAATTGATGCCACAGCAAGTCATTTTGTCCAACAATTGCACAAAAAATATCCAAAAAGAACACAAACGCTACAACTAATGGTCTAAGTTGAGAGACTGAAAATGGCGGAACAGTTTCCAGGCCAGGCCGAGGCTCTACTGAGGCCTTTCCACGGAGCTAGCTCTGTGGTCACGTGGGTCTGATGCTCATTAATTATACAGAATTTTAGGCTTTTGATACACTTAAACAGAAGAGTGAGAAAAAAATTCACCCCCTCAGAGTTGTCATGAGTGTAAACTAGATCATTTAAACCAAAAACATGTTTTGGTACCAGGCTGTAAACATGTTTATTTCTGCTGTGAAATTGGTATTTTTAACATGGGAGTCAATGAGGATTTGCTCGCTTCTGACACCAGCCCCTAGTGGATGAGGGTGGAACTGCAATTATTGTCACTTCCTGTTTTGCTTCATTTCCAGACCCGAATTATGGGGGCTTGGTCGGAACACGGATCATAAACACAGAACAACAAAAGATGGATCAAGGAAGCAACAGAGATCAGGAGGCGGCCGTGGGCACAGGACCATGGGCAGAGCCCATGGAGTATTTATACTGGATCACACGTGGGACTGTATCATCTGCAAGGAAGTGGCATCACTTCCTTTTATCCGCAGGCAGCAGGGAACGGTGTGGCTCTCTGCTGCCCAAAGGATAAAAGGAAGTGACGTCACCATCACCGGCGATCTGAGGGTGGCTGGAGCTACTAGCTGAAACATGTCTGGTAGACAAATAACTTTTACTAAACTGTGTAAGAAAAGGGCTAAAAATGGATTACAGACAAAAACACAGTATGAACGCATAAACGAGAAGTAATGGATTCATTGTGATGAACTGGAGGTAGTCCCGAGAGTAGCTGAAGATAAAACATGTGACCCCAGCTTTCCACTGGATGAGGCGTTCAGCGTGGGCTCCCGTCCCACCGAGAGCGTTTCAGATGTGAAACGGGAGCAAAAGCGTTCCGCAAAGCTGGTCCCAGAAGGTCACAAAATTACCGGAGAGTTACCCACGTGTGATTTCAGCAGTTCACTCGATAACAAGCAAGGAGACCGGCGGCAGCATTCATCCAAAAAGGTCCGTGGTTTTATTTACCTCGGCAACAGAGGTTTCACGAGTGATGACAAACTTTTTCATCACTTAAGCAACTGGAAATCTGCATGTGACTGTTATTTTGAAAGTTGTGGGATGTTTTACGCTGCTTTTGTGTGTGACTTCCTGTCTGGCCTGATCTGAACTGCCGAGCTTGACGTGTTCTGGAGGCATAGCGCGTAAAAAACAAGACTCAATGCGTCCCCATGCGTCTGGGACACCACGGTGGAAATGTACTCATCCACTATAACCGCGGCTAACTGCTGCGTGCTAACTGCTGCGTGCCAACTGCTGCGTGCCAACTGCTGCGTGCCAACTGCTGCGTGCTAAATGCTGCGTGCTAAATGCTGCGTGCTAACTGCTGCGTGTTAACTGCTGCGTGTTAACTGCTGCGTGCTAAATGTTGCGTGCTAACTGCTGCGTGCTAACTGCTGCGTGCTAAATGTTGCGTGCCAACTGCTGCGTGCCAACTGCTGCGTGCTAAATGCTGCGTGCTAACTGCTGCGTGCCGACTGCTGCGTGCCGACTGCTGCGTGCCGACTGCTGCGTGCCGACTGCTGCGTGCCGACTGCTGCGTGCCGACTGCTGCGTGCCGACTGCTGCGTGCCGACTGCTGCTTGCCGACTGCTGCGTGCCGACTGCTGCGTGCCGACTGCTGCGTGCCGACTGCTGCGTGCCGACTGCTGCGTGCCAACTGCTGCGTGCAAACTGCTGCGTGCCAAGTGCTGCGTGCCAACTGCTGCGTGCCAACTGCTGCGTGCTAACTGCTGCGTGCCAACTGCTGCGTGCCAACTGCTGCTTGCCAACTGCTGCGTGCAAACTGCTGCGTGCAAACTGCTGCGTGCCAACTGCTGCGTGCTAACTGCTGCGTGCCAACTGCTGCGTGCCAACTGCTGCGTGCCAACTGCTGAGTGCCGACTGCTGCTTGCCAACTGCTGCGTGCCAACTGCTGCGTGCCGACTGCTGCGTACCGACTGCTGCGTGCCGACTGCTGCGTGCTGACTGCTGCGTGCTGACTGCTGCGTGCTGACTGCTGCGTGCTGACTGCTGTGTGCTGACTGCTGCGTGCTGACTGCTGTGTGCTGACTGCTGTGTGCCAACTGCTGCGTTCCAACTGCTGTGTGCTGACTGCTGCGTGCAAAATGTTGCATGCCAACTGCGGCGTGCTAACTGCTGCGTGCTAACTGCTGCATGCCAACTGCTGCGTGCTAACTGCTGCATGCCAACTGCTGCGTGCTAACTGCTGCATGCTAACTGCTGCATGCCAACTGCTGCGTGCTAACTGCTGCATGCCAACTGCTGCGTGCTAACTGCTGCATGCCAACTGCTGCGTGCTAACTGCTGCATGCCAACTGCTGCATGCCAACTGCTGCGTGCTAACTGCTGCATGCCGACTGCTGTGTGCTGACTGCTGCGGGCAAAATGCTGCATGCCAATGGCTGCGTGCTAACTGCAGTGTGCTAACTGCTGCATGCCAACTGCTGCGTGCTAACTGCTGCATGCCAATGGCTGCGTGCTAACACAGTGTGCTAACTGCTGCATGCTAACTGCTGCGTGCTAACTGCTGCATGCCAACTGCTGCGTGCTAACTGCTGTGTGCCAACTGCTGCATACTAAATGCTGCGTGCTAACTGCTGCGTGCTAACTGCTGCGTGCCAACTGCTGCGTGCTAACTGCTGCGTGCCAACTGCTGCATGCCAACTGCTGCGTGCCAACTGCTGCATGCCAACTGCTGCGTGCTAACTGCTGCGTGCTAACTGCTGCGTGCCAACGGCTGCGTGCCAACGGCTGTGTGCTAACTGCTGCATACTAAATGCTGCGTGCTAACTGCTGTGTGCCAACTGCTGCATGCCAACTGCTGCATGCTAAATGCTGCGTGCTAACTGCTGCGTGCTAACTGCTGCATGCTAAATGCTGCGTGCTAACTGCTGCGTGCTAACTGCTGCGTGCTAAATGCTGCGTGCTAACTGCTGCGTGCTAACTGCTGCGTGCTAACTGCTGCGTGCCAACGGCTGTGTGCTAACTGCTGCGTGCTAAATGCAGCATGTCAACTGCTGCGTGCTAACTGCTGCGTGCTACGCTTCACAGGAGTTAAGTTACGCCAACATGCCGAGGGTTTGCTGTCTTTACTCTTCAGCTCCACTGATACTTGTGGTACCTCTGTACCTTTGCAACCTGCACACGCAGTCGCTCAATCTCTCATTTGTGCAACTGTGAGGCAAAGAAAAAAATCCTGGAGTTTGTACAAAACATCATCCAACAAAGAAAAGCACGCCTCTGCAGCTTTCTGTGAGCGGTGTGAATGACCGGCAGCCCACGTTGGAATCTGGAGCTCTGGGTAAGCCCTGGCCAACGAAAGCGCCACATCTGGTCACAACACAGCTAAGCGTTCCTGGGTTGGGGTTGGTTTCTATCAGCCTCTCGCTCTGATTTTACACCATCGTTTATCTACCAGCCCTTTTACAGGCCGCTCGTCTCTTCCCAGTTCGACTCAGTCAATACGAGGAGCAGCCATCTTTGCTGAACTGGCAGTAACCTACACCGGTTCCCACACCTATCTATCTGTGGTAACCCATTTACTGGCTGACCCCTGACCAGGGCCGGGGTCGTGGCCGGTGCCTTCATTAGGGGATAAATCATAAACACCTGAGCGGCTGACCTGGGCGCAGCGCTGGGCCTCCAGTCATGTGCTATTAATTTAGAGTGGCAGTGGCGTGTAAATCGGGTTAAACCAACGCCTGCGACCCTCAGGGCTCAGGGCGCATATTAAAAATGTGACCACAGCCGACTCACTATGTGTCGGAGCGGGCGTAAGAGTGTGTGTGAGTGTGTGAGAAGTGCTTATTGGAAACCTGGCTCCACCGGTGAATAATTACAACTTTTTATAGAGCGTGTAATTGAATACTTTTACACAATCCGACAACAGTTTAGCGTGTTTTACTGCCTTATTGTAAGTTTGACTGGAGAGCAGTGATGTCACTCCCTCACGTGATCACATAAAGATAAAATTCATCTGGTTTTTCTCATCATCAGTGAAGATTTCATGTTTGAACTCCTTGAGGAGAGACCTGTGCTCCCTGTGACCCTGTCTAAATACAAAGGAACACAGAATCGTTGCTGGACCTTTTAAAAGTTTCTGAAGACTCGTGAATACTACCGACCTCTCCTCGGGCTCTCGTGGTTGAAAAGGATCCCGTTGACAGCGAACATGTTGTAGGCTTCACGGAAGTTCACCACAATCCAGTAGGCGTAAAGCTTTGCCGCTCCTGTGAGGAACATCAGACAGGAAGTAAATAAACAAAAGAATAAAACCAGCTTCCCATAACCTCAAGAGAAAGGGCGTCCAGGGTGCAGCTTCGTTAAGGCCCTCGGAGCAACATTTAGACGTATCAAAGGAACTGAATCTTTTCTTTTGACATAAAACTAAATGATGAGACTGTTAATGTTTTGCATCTTTGCAGACAGTCATTCTACATAGATCACAACAATATTACATTTTTCATTTATTGTTGAGAAGATGGATCAAGGAAGCTGCTGCTTTTGATTTAGCTCT